>NC_034186.2:70577617-70585117 GCF_002021735.2 Oncorhynchus kisutch | reverse complement strand
AGGGAGAAAGGGAGAGAGAATTCAAAGAAGAGAAACAACAGTTCTGTTCTGCGAGGAAAGCAGTCATTCATAACAGGAAGGTTTCTAAATTACCCAGAAAACATTGGCAGACTCCCCAGAACGGACGGCAAATACAATACCTGGGCCGTCTGCAGAATTGACTGAATAGTTCAGATATACTTTAAGAGACTTTCAGGGTAACACTCTGCAATGTTGTTAAATAATTATAGATGAGCTGCTCTCTGTGGGCTGATGTGCTTTGGCAATTTCAAGTAATCAAATTGAGCATTCAAACTCAATAGCTTCTGGAAATCATACCCACCCCACCTGTTTGTCTGTGCCAGTTATGGATTGAACATTTTGGAAATTGAAGTTTTTTCTCTTTCCTCTCTCTCTCTCCAATTACCACAGGGAAGGGAAGTGCTGAGGCTCTCTTTCTTGTTATCTCTTCTCTCTATCAAAATAATGACCCTATTATCACTTTCCCCTTTCTCTGCCATCCTCCCTCGCTCCTTCCTCCAGTACACCTACAGTATGGCACAGTTGTAATGTAAGGGCTGGACGGATCGTCTCTCTTTCAGTCTCTGTTCTGGTCTGTGTTGTGGTCTGTGTTGTGGTCTGTAATGTGGTCTGTGTGCAGTAGTATTACAGTCGATTCAGAAGGCCACCCGTCATGGCGGGTTGGGGGAGGGGTGTGGGTTTTGGGGATCGAGGCTACAGTAGGTACTCCTTCTTGCCCTGACTGGCATCATTCCCGTTGAGGAAAGCCTCCTGGACCTCCCCGTGCTCGTCCAACCCACTGGCCTCATGGGTAAGATATGAACCTGGGAGAGGGAAAATGAACAGAGAGAGAAAAAAGGAGAGAGGGAGAGAGAGGCAAAGACAGGGGGGAGAGGAGGAAGAGAGAGAGAGGAGGCAGAGAGAGAGAGAGAGAGAGAAGGCAGACAGAGAGAGGAGGCAGAGAGAGAGAGTCATAGAGAGAGAGGAGGCAGAGAGAGAGAGTCATATAGAGAGAGAGAGGAGGCAGAGAGAGAGAGAGAGTCATAGAGAGAGAGAGAGAGAGAGAGAGGAGGCAGAGAGAGAGAGTCATGGAGAGAGAGGAGGCAGAGAGAGAGAGAGAGAGAGAGTCAGAGAGAGAGAGAGAGTCAGAGAGAGAGAGAGGAGGCAGAGAGAGAGAGTCATAGAGAGAGAGAGGAGGCAGAGAGAGAGAGGAGGCAGAGAGAGAGAGGAGGTAGAGAGAGAGAGTCAGAGAGAGAGAGGAGGCAGAGAGAGAGTGTCAGAGAGAGGAGGCAGAGAGAGAGAGAGAGAGAGAGAGAGCAAGTGAGCGATAAAGAGAGGAGCCAGAGAGAGAGAGAGTCATAGAGAGAGAGAGAGAGAGAGGAGGCAGAGATAGAGAGCGAGTGAGCGATAGAGAGAGGAGGCAGAGAGAGAGGAGGTAGAGAGAGAGAGAGAGAGTGAGCGATAGAGAGAGGAGGCAGAGAGAGAGAGAGCGAGTGAGCGATAGAGAGAGGAGGCAGAGAGGAGGCAGAGAGAGAGAGAGCGAGTGAGCGATAGAGAGAGGAGGCAGAGAGAGAGAGAGAGAGAGAGGAGGCAGAGAGAGAGAGAGAGAGAGCGCGAGTGAGCGATAGAGAGACGAGGCATAAAGAGAGAGAAGGTTGTGCAGCAGAGAGAGGGAGAGAGGTGAAGGGGTGTGGAGGTTAGTTGTGACAGAGTAATATAATTCTTGTGACATTCTGTGAACCCATCAAAGCAATCTTTACCATATTGTTGAAGTCCTACCTGTGATTAATTATTAGTTCAGTTAGAATTAGATCAGTACCAATTAAGTATAGGCTCCTGGGTACGATATGAGCCTGACAGAGGGAGAGGGGGAAAGGAGAGAGAGGGCCAAGCATGGTGTAAATAGAGAAAAAGAGGGGCGGAGGCATAGAGAGAGAAAGATAAGGGTAGAGAGAGGCACAGAGAGAGAGAGAGAGAGAAGGACAGTGGGGAAGTTAGCTATGGCAGAGTAATATAATAATAAGAGAAAGTCAAACTATCAAACTAAAATCTTTAATTTCTCCCTGATTTCCATCATCAGTTCATTTAAAGGGCCAGACACAGATTAAGCCTAGGCCTGGATTAAAAAGCGATTTCAATCCTTTGAGAATGCTTTTTAGTCCAGGAGGAGGTTTAATTTGTATCTGTGAAACCTGCCCAACAAGCCCAATCATGTTCAAGCTGAGTATCACTGCAGGAGCCAATGGCAGTCTCTTCGTTGATAGTGTGTCTGGTCAAGGCTTTGATTGGCACACTGGCAGCCACAGCAGGACAGAGACAGGGCCCTAATAGTGCTGTCTCTGTTCAATGATTGGTTGTAATGGCTCTGTCTATTTGCTGATTGGCATTCTGGCTGCATGGCCCCTCCCCTGGTCTCAAAGGTTCTACTCCTGGATAACTTTATTGGCACCGAAGGAGGAATCAGTTGGCTGCCAGAGGCTGTTCAAATTACGGGGGAGTGTGGGTAACTGTGTTTAAACATACAGTAAACCATAGGGGTCATTAAACAACATGCACCCACTGTGCACCCAACATGCACCCACTGTTTATAGCATACTTTTCCCTCCAACCCTCCTGGCTAAGACACAAGGTCGTTTGTCATGTTCTGAGGAGAGAGAGGAAAGAGCGTTCTCTTTTCCTCCCCATCTCCCCATCTCATTCCATCCATTTGGGTCCATCTTTTATTTTACTCTTTTTAATTCACTGAGACAGATATTGTAACGTGAGGTGAGGCGTGACCATTGAGAATTCATGGTGGCCTCACCTTTAATGGAATTCATATAACTTTTCAATAGTGTGAATGCCATGTGTGTGGGTGTGTTTGTGTGTGTGTGTGTGTGTGTGTGTGTGGGTGTGTTTGTGTGTGTGTGTGTGTGTGTGTGGGCGTGTTTGTGTGCGTGCCTTCGCGTGCATACATGCACGTGTTACCTTTCTGTCGGACAGAGCACCAGACGGTGACGATGAGAACACAGATGACGGTGAAGACCAGCAGAGCCAGGACGCCCCCTATCACAGCGTACGGTACTGCACTGTGGGTCTCAATCACTGCCCCGGGGTCTGAGAGGGACAGAGGGAGGGACGGAGAGAGAGAGAGAGAGAGAGAGAGAGAGAGAGAGAGAGAGAGAGAGAGAGAGAGAGAGAGAGAGAGAGAGAGAGAGAGAGAGAGAGAGAGAGAGAGAGAGAGAGAGAGAGAGAGAGAGAGAGAGAGAGAGAGAGAGAGAGAGAGAGAGAAGGGGCAGAGATATATGTGGAGGAAAGAGAGAAGGTGTATTAAATCAAAGTCTGTACATCCCTGAACGGTGAGATCATCTACTGTATCTTTCACCATATCTGCATTATTACCCACAGAACACTGGAGATTGGAAGAGCTCAGACCAACAGAGCACAGAGCTCCGGTATACAGAGAGCACCTTGAGTCAGAGGCAAGTCTGTGTTTACACCCCAGACGCTCACAGAATAAAGATTCATACAGACTGGAGTGAAAATGTGGAGTGACCACCTGTGTGTGAATACATAGTGCCAACCCTACCCAGGAGGAAAAAGAGGAGGGGAGAGAGCAAAGACGACTTGCGAATGAGAAAGTGTGTGTGTCCGTCTATCTATCAGTGGCAGCACGGGCAAGACAGAAAAAGAAAAGAGTGTAGAAGCGTCTGTTGAAGAGTCTGCCGGAGCAATATTTCATGACGGATGAAAAATTAAGCGCTGCCTTCCCATGGTGCATTTCTCTCCCTCACTGTGCCCAAAGCTCGGTGGGTAATGAGTGACAGTATAAAGGAGCCCGCCGTTCTCCCCACGCGCCCAATAACGCTCCCGCATCGCTCTCTCTGACATTCAAACACGAGGCACAGCAGGTGCACACCTCCTGACTGTCAGAAAGAACAGAATAATGCCCTGCTCCCTCTGTTTCATCTCTCCCCTGAGAGATGGAGAGAGAGAGAGAGAGAGAGAGAGAGAGAGAGAGAGAGAGAGAGAGACAGAGAGAGAGAAGCTATAAGACAGAGAAGACGGGATATGATGAGAGGTAATAGAAAATAGAGGAAAATAAAGACCTGGAGAGTGAGGATGAAGGGGAGAGAGAGGACACACACACATGGACAGAAGAGATCCCGGTGGTGTCCCTCTGTTCTGTGTGATGACAGCCACTTACTCACAGTGGGAGACAGAGAAGCAGCTTGGCTTAACTGCCCTGCCATTGTGTATGCGTGTGTGTGTGTGTGTGTTTTCAGGGCCGGCTCCAGTCAAAAGCGACATAAGTGGTCGGTTAGGACCCCAGAGAAAATGATAATAATTCCTGTCATCATATCCCTTCTTCCCTGTCTTATAGTTCCTCTCTACCTTCAACCTCACCACCTCTCTTTCTAACTCCCTCTCCTTCTCTCATCTCATCTATCTATCCATCTATCTCTATATATAGTATATACAGCTCTGGAAAAAATTAAGAGACCACTGCAAAATGATCAGATTCTCTGGTTTGACTATTTCCAGGTATTTGTTTGGGTAAAATATATTTTTTTGTTTTATTCTAAAATTACAAATAAAAGTATTGTCATTTAGAGCATTTAATTGCAGAAAATGACAACTGGTCAAAATAACAAAAAAGATGCAGTGTTGTCAGACCTTGAATATTGAAGTCCCATGATGGTAGTGATGGTAGTGATGGTAGTGACTGCCCATTACTGATTATCCATCATTTAGTCACACTATTTCCCCTCATGATCGCACATTCTTCTGTCTCTTCTGTAGCAGGCATAAAAGAAACACAGACCGGACATGTAGATGTGTAATGGATTATGGTCATTGTAGTTAATGACCAATTACCCCCCAGTATTTTCCGGATCCCTCCATCCCTGCCTGCTGTCCCAGCTACACCTCTGTAGAAGTAGGCAACAAAGACCAGGTCCCTCTCTTCTAGAATGTGCAGGAAACTGTTCCTCTCCTTCTCACTCCATAACTCAAACCATTGGCTCCAGAGGCGCAGCTGGCACTCAAAGATATTTGGTGGGCTGTCCTTAACCTGTAGCGTATAGAGCAACTCGAAGAGGGTACACACTGGCACAGCGTCTCCAAAAGGTCCTGCAGAAACAGTTCCCTCTGGGCAGGAACCACCTCAACACACAACGCTGCTCCTGAAGAGTTACATAGGAGAGTGGCAGGGGCTCTCTGTCTGCTGCTGAGTTCAGAGAGGTACAAGGGAGGTTCTCCGAGAAGGGAGGCACTAAAAACCGTGGTACTGATGTAAAGTCTGCCAGGCTGGGTGAAGACGAGCTGGACTGTGTGCAGAGCCAACCCGGCATAGCATAGCAAAATTAGTAGAATTGCATACATTTTTTTATAATAAAAAAAATAAATTCTCTCCACGCCATGGCAAAATGTGTTAAACTGCAGGAAATCAACATTAAAAACGTACAACCAAACCTCGCTAGTTCCCCCAAAAGGCTAGAGCTGGCCCTGTGTGTGTTTATGTGAGCGTGAGTGTGTATGTGTGAGTAAGTGTGTATATACGCGTGCGTGTGAATGTGTCATTCCACCCACAGATCCTTGTGTCCCTCACAGACGTCCTATGGCCGTCCCATCCCTGGGTCTGTAACAATAACAACAGTACCTGTGTGCTCCCACCCCATGGGACTTACACACAGACACAGCCCCAACACAATCACTGAGTGGCCAGAGCACAGCATCAGCTGATGAGAGTGGGGGAATGTGTGTGTGTGTGTTGGTGAGAGTGTGTGTGGGAAGGCCAGTCAAGGGAAGGTTAAAGCGGACAAAGGGAGAACATGTGTCAGTGACGGTGACAAGAAAAGGACAGAGAGGAGAGGAGGAGAAGAGCTGCTAAGAGGCAGTGATTGTGACCATGAAGGAAGGGAAGGATGGAGAGATGGAGAGGAGGAGTGTGTTAAGGGTGAGGGAGGGCTGTACGTTACCTCGGGGGTCCGGTGCGTAGCTGGGGGTTAGGAGGAGGGTGGTTGGGTGGGAGGTGGCATGATGGGAGGTGGGAAGTACCATGGTAGTGACAGACACATTCTCTACAACAGACAAGGCAAGGGTAACACACTATTCTCTACAAGACAATCATAGTTATCTATGAAAGACAGGTTCTAGATCAGTGGTCACCAATCGGTCGATCTCCAAGGCATTCCTAGTCGATCAGCAATGTTTTTTATTTTATTATTTTTATTTTACCCCTTTTCTCCCCAATTTCGTGGTATCCAATTGTTTTAGTAGCTACTATCTTGTCTCATCGCTACTCCCTTACGGGCTCGGGAGAGACGAAGGTTGAAAGTCATGCGTCCTCCGATACACAACCCAACCAAGCCGCACTGCTTCTTAACACAGCGCGCATCCAACCCGGAAGCCAGACGCACCAATGTGTCGGAGGAAACACTGTGCACCTGGCAACCTTGGTTAGCGCACACTGCGCCCGGCCCGCCACAGGAGTCTCTGGTGCGCGATGAGACAAGGATTTCCCTACCAGCCTAGCCCGGACGACGCTAGGCCAATTGTGCGTCGCCCCACGGACCTCCTGGTCGCGGCCGGTTGCGACAGAGCCTGAGCGCGAACCTAGAGTCTCTGGTGGCACAGCTGGCGCTGCAGTACAGCGCCCTTAACCACTGCGCCACCCGGGAGGCCCCAGCAATGTTTTTTGTAAAAAAAACAATGATAAAGCCTTTGTTTTGCACTGTTGTCAGTAGGTGCACTTGATTCAGCAGCCCTAGCGCCGGGAAGGTATTTTCAACCATGTCATGTGTCTGCAGGTATAACTCCACCTACCCGGCAGGCCCAGAGAACTTATCAAGTACACCGATAGGCCTACCACTGGCCAATCAGATAGCTCAGATAACTGTGTCTGCAGTTTCCTCGAGCCATAGACTGTAAAAAGAAACCTCGAACGCAGAGCAAAGTTGATACAGTGAGATTTCAAAACTTTCAAAACCACAACAAGAGAGAGACTCAACGAATACAGCAAAGAGCTGCTGTTTTTATGAGTAAGTTCATGTTTTAAGTTGTTATTCAGCACTGTCAACACTGTTCAACAATTTTATATGCCATAAAATGTGCATTCTCCCTACTTCCACTCACGCCACAACCAGCACTGCAGCAGCAATGAATGAGTATAGACGTGTTCCAATAAGCTTCCATTGTTATTATGTTGTTATGGCTTGTGTCTTTTTAATATCAAGGAATATTTCACATTCTCTGGACATAGGAGTAACAACATGAATTGGTGCATGAGGCAGAAATAATGCAGTGCGACTTGAGTTATCTCTGGAAGACTGTCATCTTCTCAGCGGAGGGGGCGAGAGCGAGGGAGGGAGACGGAGGAGGGGTGTAGCTGAGGGCGGGGATAGCAAGTGTATGGAGAGCGTGAGGAGGAGAGAGAGGGAGGAGACAGAAAGGGAGGAGGCGGCCGGAGGGATGGGTATTCGGTTAATGGATGAGCAATGAGAGAGAGCAGGGAGGGAG
>NC_034186.2:70566045-70577517 GCF_002021735.2 Oncorhynchus kisutch | reverse complement strand
CCCGCTCTCCTAACCTCCCTCCCGCTCTCCTAACCTCCCTCCCCCTCTCCTAACCCCACTCCCTCCCCCTCTCATAACCCTCCCTCCCTCCCTCTCTCCTAACCTCCCACCTTCTCTCTCACCTCTCTCTCTTTTTCTTTAGTCATTCATTAAAGAGGTATAATTTATTCCACCTAATTAGTGACTTAGCTCATTACCCTAACCACTGCACTCATCTTCCCCCAAATCACAACTATATCTCTCCATCCATCCCTCTAGCTTTCTCTTTTCTCCCATCTCTCTCTCTCTCTCTCCCTCCCTCCCTCCATCTCCAACACTCTCTCATGCAATTCAATTCTAATGGGCTTTATTGGCTTACAGCATTCCATTTCATCACAGCAGCTCAGTTGAATGACATACTGTAAGCAGACCCTCAGGGCTTTGCAGAGACAATCAGTAACATTCTCCTCTGAGCTCCACCAGCAACACCACCACCATCCCACCACAACGCCATCCCACCACACCACATCCACGCCATCCCACCACACCACCACCACGCCATCCCATCCCACCACACCAAATCCACGCCATCCCACCACGCCATCCCACCACACCATCCCACCACACCACCACCACGCCATCCCACCACACCATCCCACCACACCACCACCACGCCATCCCGCCACACCACCACCACACCACCACAACCACACCACGCCATCCCACCACACCACCACCACGCCATCCCATCCCACCACACCAAATCCACGCCATCCCACCACACCACCACCACGCCATCCCACCACACCATCCCACCACACCACCACCACGCCATCCCACCACACCACCAAATCCACGCCATCCCACCACACCACCACCACGCTATCCCACCACACCATCCCACCACACCACCACCACGCCATCCCACCACACCACCACAACCACACCATGCCATCCCACCACACCACACCATCCCACCACCACACGCACACACACACACACACGCACACACACACACACACACACACACACACACACACACACACACACACACACACACACACACACACACACACACACACACACACACACACACACACACACACACACACACACACCTGCTGAATAAAGATTTTGCGGCATTGGGCCTGGCTCGGCAGAGACTCACCAACCTCTCACTCTCTATCTGCTTTTCAAAGCATCACCCAGCCTCGAAAAGCGACAAGCTCCTGCAACAAATTGGCCTCCGATTTGTCCTGATTTTGCGCTTCATGGCCACATCAGACACTAGATAACTCTGGGAGCTGGTTGACAGTGTGAGGGGGAGAGGGCTCGTTTTTCAAAACTGTCATAATGAGCTGTTTTAGCTGACTCATCATCGCCATAAAGCCCTGCCCTGTCAGGCGACCCCACCCCAGTTCACCTTGGGATTTCCAGGGGCAAGCGTGGCTAATCCAACTTGGGCAAGCCCCTAACTGAACACTAACCTGGCTTCGACATCTTTCTCCCTGCTTCCCCTGCCCCTCTCTCTGTCCCTCTTGGACTCGACAAGACATGAACCCTCCAGGGAGCTCTGAACTACAGTACACGCAGAAAAGAGGGCAAACTACTGAGAAGGTGAGAAAGCAGAGAGAGGGGGGGGGGGAACAAAGAGAGGATAAGATATATAGACATTTAGAGAGAAGGAGTATGGGAAAGATATATAGAAGAGAAAAACAGGACGAAAGAGGGTAGAGAAAGAAAGAACAAATAGGATTGGTTGACAGAGAGAAAGGAAGGGAAACATAAAAACAAGAAGAAGAAAGAACGAAGAGACAGAAAAAGAGGGACCATTCTAGGAGACAGACGATAGAGACTAAGGAAGAAGAACCATTCTAGGAGACAGACGATAGAGACCAAAGAAGAAGAACCATTCTAGGAGACAGACAATAGAGACTAAGGAAGAAGAACCATTCTAGGAGACAGACGATAGAGACTAAGGAAGAAGAACCATTCTAGGAGACAGACGATAGAGACTAAGGAAGAAGAACCATTCTAGGAGACAGATGATAGAGACCAAGGAAGAAGAACCATTCTAGGAGACAGACAATAGAGACTAAGGAAGAAGAACCATTCTAGGAGACAGACAATAGAGACTAAGGAAGAAGAACCATTCTAGGAGACAGATGATAGAGACTAAGGAAGAAGAACCATTCTAGGAGACAGACAATAGAGACCAAGGAAGAAGAACCATTCTAGGAGACAGACGATAGAGACTAAGGAAGAATAACCATTCTAGGAGACAGACGATAGAGACCAAGGAAGAAGAACCATTCTAGGAGACAGACAATAGAGACCAAGGAAGAAGAACCATTCTAGGAGACAGACGATAGAGACCAAGGAAGAAGACCCATTCTAGGAGACAAACGACAGAGACTAAGGAAGAAGAACCATTCTAGGAGACAGACAATAGAGACCAAGGAAGAAGAACCATTCTAGGAGACAGACGATAGAGACTAAGGAAGAAGAACCATTCTAGGAGACAGACGACAGAGACTAAGGAAGAAGAACCATTCTAGGAGACAGATGATAGAGACTAAGGAAGAAGAACCATTCTAGGAGACAGACGATAGAGACTAAGGAAGAAGAACCATTCTAGGAGACAGACGATAGAGACCAAGGAAGAAGAACCATTCTAGGAGACAGACGACAGAGACTAAGGAAGAAGAACCATTCTAGGAGACAGACAATAGAGACCGAGGAAGAAGAACCATTCTAGGAGACAGACAATAGAGACCAAGGAAGAAGAACCATTCTAGGAGACAGACAATAGAGACCAAGGAAGAGAAGGGCATTTTCTTGAAGTGTGGACGTACTTCAAAGCCAAGCATGCCTAACTTGTGTTGCACAGTGAGAGAGAGAGTGTGGCTTTAGCTCTGGTGGTGGCTGACGATGGCTGCTCTGGCAAGATGCTCTGGCTCCTCTCTCAACGGAGGATAGTTAGAGTGTTGTTTGACGCCTGCCGCTCCTGCCACCTGCCGCCACTGCTCAGGAGATGGTAAGGAGGGAGGGAATTAAGGGAGGAGTGGAAGGGGGGAGTAGGGGGGATGATGAGGGGGCGCAGCCTAAGGCAACCCAAAATGTTACGCAACAACCCCCCTCTTTCTCCTCCTCCTACACTTTCTCTGATCTTCAGCTGTCAGATGTGAAGGCTGCACTGACATGAGTAACCACTAGGGGGCCACAGCCATGTGGTACACTGACTATACTGACTACAGATGCTGAGTTAACAACTCAACTCAACCCCTAGCCCGACCCCCTATGCCCCTCGCACATCTGTGAAGCATAAACAACTGATGAAGTGGCTCACGCTTTTGATGTCTACATCTGTGTCTGTGATACGCTTCTGGTGTCTCATTCAAAAAGCTACGATAGGATTGGACGGTGAATGGATTCGGAGGATATGGAGGGTAAGCTGATCCTAGATCTGTGCCTTAGGGCAACTACTCGCCGCAAGGCAGTGGTTGTCATGGCGACGGTTGCTCACCGTACACCAGCAGCGTGTAGTGGTCGGCGGCACGGCCGTAGTTGTTCTGCGCCTGACACAGGTAGGTCCCGTTGTGTGATTGGCTGAGACGGGCCACCTGGAGGGTGGGGCCAGAGATCTCCGCCCTCTCAGGTAAGGTGTCATTAATCCTAGTCCACTGGACATCTCTAGGCCTGCAGAGAGAGAGAGGAGGGAGAGAGAGCGAGGGAAAGAAGAGAGTGAAAGAGAGAAAAAGAGGAAGTGGAAAGTGTAAGAGAATTAGATAGAGTGGGGGAGAAACGAGGGGAGCAAGAGGGGATGGGGAGAAGAAAGAGAGAAAAGATAAGACAGTATAAAAATAAGACAGAGGTGGAGGGAGAGGGAGGTTATGGGAAATAAAAGGCGAGGAGGGAGAGAGAGATTTTAAATTAGACCAAGGGAGAGGAAGACAGCATGACAGAAAATAATTGAGGAGATTTATGGACAGAGAGAGAGAAGGAGAGGAGAGGGAGCAAAGAAAGATGTTGTGTCAGATGGAGAGAGGGAAAGCGGGACATGGGAGGAGAGAGCCAGGGAAGGAGATAGACAGCGATTTATGGGGGAGAGATGAGAGACGGAGAGGCAGACGCAGACAGGAGGACGGAGAGAAAGAGGAGACACGAAAGACAAAAGAAAAGTGAGACAGAAGGCGACTGAGACAAAAGATTATTGGATTACATGAAACAACGAACACACCACACAATCTCACACAAAAGCCCTGTGTATGTGTGCATCCCCTGTGCTGTGCTGGCTGTCCCTCTCATTCCACCCTGGCCAGATTACAATCCCAGCTCATCTACACCCTAATCCCTCAGGAAGCATCTAATTAAATCCCCTGCTCATCCACACACACACACGCACGCACACACACTTTAATAAACACACCCCTCCAACAAAGACAGGCAGTGTAATGAATTGGTGATGAACGGTTAACAGGAAGTTTGTCCGGGGCTTGAGAGTGATGGGGGTACCGGGGGTGTAAAGGAGAGTGTGGTGAAGTCACTCCAGCATGAGATGAGGCAGGGGCAGTCCAGTGGATCGACCACCACAGCCACATCTCTCATGTCACTGTCCCCAGCCGGCTGTTACTGATCCTCACTGGGCCACACATACTGGCTCCTCAGCCTGGCTTTATTGTGGGGCTTTACTATGGTTTTACTCACCACACACACAAACAGACAAACACGAGCACATACACACACAAACCAGTTTTTATAGAGCTTAATGAAGAGGCTTCAGTTGCCTCAGAAACACACATGCACAACAAACACATCACAGTGTCTAACAAGGGGCTTGTTACAGCCTCCTCAGACACTTCATCCAGAGAATGTCTCAACTCCAAACAGCTGTAGCGTGAGCACAGTATACATACACAGCAAATGCACAAGCCAATCAAACAATCTCATAACACACACACAGACACACACACACAGACACACACACACACACACACACACACACACACACACACACACACACACACACACACACACACACACACACACACACACACACACACACACACACACACACTCACAGTGGGTTGCCAGTGATGGAGCAGGTGAGGCTGAGAGAGTCTCCCTCTCGGAGGATGCCAGGGGGAGGGATGATCCTCACTGTGGGGGCAACTGGGGAGAGAGGAGGAAGGAATGGTTACCATGGTAACCAATCAAGAGTGACGGTTGGCGGTTCTGTTATCATAACATCCCTCAGGGTGAAACAGCTGCTGCTTTGTTAATGGCTGCAGTGAACAGACACATCTGAGGAGGTATTCATACGTGTTGCTGTGAAAGCCATGCAGGGCCATTTAATCTTCAACAGTTTGGCAGTGACACTCATTATGCAGATCTAAAGGGCAGAAAAATGCTGATCAAACTCAGAAATGGTGAGTTGATAAGTAATTTACAACAGAAGGGTTGACCACCCCAGACACCAAACACAAATGAGTCGTGACCATCAGAAATGAGGGTGATACAGCTTCAGTGTGTTGCCATGGTAACCCTCGGTGGCTGACCAGTCACTCACAGTGGACGTCGAGGCGGTAGTGGCGGACCCTCTTCTGCCCCCCAGGGCGGGGTGGGATGCCTCACAGCTGACCGCTGCCCCGTTGTCTTTCCTCTCCACAGGGAGACGGATGGTGCTGGACACACTCACTGTCTTCCCATTTTCCTGCTGGGACACCACACCTAGAGAAGGGAGGGAGGGAGGGAGCACATCAGACAGAGGACGAGGAGGGAAGGAAAAGGTGCTGGTGAAAGGGCGGCAGGGTAGCCTAGTGGTTAGAGCGTTGGACTAGTAACCGAAAGGTTGCAAGTTCAAACCCCCGAGCTGACAAGGTACAAATCTGTCGTTCTGCCCCTGATCTGTTCCTAGGGCCGTCATTAAAAATAAGAATTTGTTCTTAACTGACTTCCCTAGTTAAATAAAGGTACATTTTTTTTAAAAGAAGAAAGAGAGAAGGGAGAAGGACACATGGAGAGAGTGAGACGGGCATGATTGATGACAAGGAGAAGAGGAGAGAGGGATCTGGACAGGCTCAGACATAAAAGGAAGATAAAGAGAGCGTGAGATACGATTAAAAATATTTTAAAAGACTCCAAATGAGGCAGCGGAAGGTGAAGAGGAGGAAGAGGAGGGATGGTGGTGGCCAAAACTGAGGTCACGTAATATGAGTCTGTGAAAATATGACAATAACTAACACCATGCTGAGTTTTCAATTATTTCAGCTGAGTGAACTGAAGCAGATGAGGGCGGGGAGATACTGTCTTAATTACTGAGACATTCTATCTGTCAGGATCTGGAGCCTAACCTTTAATGTCACACTGTATTTGACTCAGGGCAGGGCCCGCTCCACAGCACTACAGAGCAGAACAGAAAACAGGGCTGTCTGCTGTGGGCCCCACGCATCACCCCACGCCGCTTGCTACATAACCTTGTCACATCAGGGGACAGACATCTTTGTGAACACGGCATGAAAGGAGGAGACAGAGAGAGAGAAGAGGAGAGGAAACGGGATGAAGAGAAGAAGAGTGAGACAAAGTGTAAGGGCACAGAGATGTGCTGAGTTAGAGATTAAGATGGAGAGACGGGATGGGAGTGAGAGGGAAAAAAGAGAGAGGTGGAGGGTATAACAGGACAGACAGACAGACAGAAAGACAGATAACATGGTAAACAGAGTGATCAGAGTGATAGCTGGATGGAAGTTTTATCAGACGGGGAGTAAAGAGGGAGGTAGAAGGCTGGACAGAAAAGGAGAGAGTAAGATGGAGTTTGAGAAAGATAGATGGATAGACTGACACAGGGACAGGCAGGCGGATAGATAGGGAATGCAGGAAGTGAACAGAGAGGGAGAGAGAGAGAGGTATGACTGAACAAAGACAGAGTCAGACAGACAGATACTGATAGATAGAATGACAGAGCGACATAGTGATAGATCTTCAAAGGACGGACAGACCTGGTATCTCCCGGCGGTCCCTGATCCAGCGCAGCGTGGCGGGGGGCTTGCTGCGCGGCGACAGGCAGGTGAGCTCCACCTCGCCCCCCTCCACGGCCTCCTGCTTCACCTCCACCGTGGGGGTGTCGGGAGGGACGGACACGGACAGAGTGGCCACTTGGTGGTGGGTGTCATCGGTGTAGAGCTGGCAGAAGTAGCCGCCCTCGTCCGACACGCTCACGTTGGTGAGGGTGATGCGCACCAGACGGGGAGTGAAGAGAACCATCTGGAAACGGTCATCCTTCAACGCTGGGAGGGAATGAGGGAGACAGACAGCATCGGGGGGGGGGGGGGGGGGGGTCAAGACACAATAGGAAAACCACAATTGGAGATAAACACATAAATATATGGAAAGAAAAGCAAAGAGCAAAGAGGACCGGGGAAGTAACAAGGAGGAGAGTGAATAGAGGAATTGAAAGGGGAATAGCGAAGGAGGAGGAGAAGAATTAAACATAGTTAATCCAACAATCCACTGTGACCTCCTGACCAGGGCCATAGTATCATAACAACCACAGAGGCAGTGAGAAGAGAGAGAACCTAGAGAACGGACATAGGATAGCAAAACTATGTTTTTTTTGGTTGTCAGAGAAAGGGAAACATCTATTGTGAGAAAATCATGATAATAACAAATAATGCTAATAACCGTCAGTGTGACAGGGACTCAATGGCCATTGTCTCATAAACTTCCCCAAACCCACTTTGTATCGACTGACTGACTGCACAACCTCTCTCTTTCCTCTTTAGCGTCCTCTATCTCCCTCTCTTTCCTCTCTACCGCCCACTCTATCTCCCCTCTCTTTCCTCTCTACCGTCCTCTATCTCCCTCTCTTTCCTCTCTACCGCCCACTCTATCTCCCTCTCTTTCCCTCTCTTCCTCCCTCTATCTCCCTCTCTTTCCTCTCTACCGCCCACTCTATCTCCCTCTCTTTCCTCTCTACCGCCCACTCTATCTCCCTCTCTTTCCTCTCTACCGCCCACTCTATCTCCCTCTATCTCCCTCTCTTTCCTCTCTACCTCCCTCTCTTTCCTCTCTACCTCCCTCTCTTTCCTCTCTACCTCCCTCTCTTCCCTCTCTACCTCCCTCTATCTCCCTCTCTTTCCTCTCTACCTCCCTCTTTCCTCTCTACCGTCCTCTATCTCCCTCTCTTTCCTCTCTACCTCCCTCTATCTCCCTCTCTTTCCTCTCTACCGTCCTCTATCTCCCTCTCTTTCCTCTCTACCGCCCACTCTATCTCCCTCTCTTTCCTCTCTACCGCCCACTCTATCTCCCTCTCTTTCCTCTCTACCTCCCTCTCTTTCCTCTCTACCTCCCTCTCTTCCCTCTCTACCTCCCTCTCTTCCCTCTCTACCTCCCTCTATCTCCCTCTCTTTCCTCTCTACCTCCCTCTTTCCTCTCTACCGTCCTCTATCTCCCTCTCTTTCCTCTCTACCGTCCTCTATCTCCCTCTCTTTCCTCTCTACCTCCCTCTATCTCCCTCTCTTTCCTCTCTACCGTCCTCTATCTCCCTCTCTTTCCTCTCTACCGTCCTTTATCTCCCTCTCTTTCCTCTCTACCTCCCTCTATCTCCTCTACCTCCCTCTCTTTCCTCTCTACCTCCCTCTATCTCCCTCTACCTCCCTCTCTTTCCTCTCTACCGTCCTCTATCTCCCTCTCTATCGTCCTTTATCTCCCTCTCTTTCCTCTCTACCTCCCTCTATCTTCCTCTCTTCTTATTAGTCCCTTTCTCCCTTCTCTTTTGTGTTTGCTTCTGCAGAGGGAGAATTCCTTCTCTCTTCCCTGGTGTAATAGTCTACCATTTCACAGCATCATTCATTATATCAGAGGTTTAGTGTGTGTATTGTGTGTCTGTGTGAAACACAGAGGAATTTATTGTAGACAGAGAGAAAAATAGTCTACATTTGCCTTAGAATACTATTTCACAAAGCTCCCTGAATGTGAGAGTGATTCCCGACAGAAAAACACTAAATGGCAACTAAATGTCACAGCTTTGTTCAAGTCCTATTTCACCTTTTGTCCCAGCTCATTTGCATGCCAGGCAGTCAGAGCTAGAGGAGATAGATGGGATCCACAGGCAGTCAGAGCTAGAGGAGATAGATGGGAGTCCTCCACAGAGTCCTCTTGAACAGGTCTATTACTGTTCCTATAGTCTGTTTCTATGCTGGACAGCCTAATAAAAGACCTTGTGTGTGTCCATAACGGCAACCGATTCCCTATATAGTTCACTACTATTGACCAGATCTCTATGAGGACCGGATCCCCTGGTTTAAAGTAGTTCACTATAAAGGGAATAGTGTGCCATCTGAGACACAAGCTTCATCAGAGCCCATTGGTTTAGTGCTGTAGCTGGACAGCTCATTGCCTCATTCCCTTTACCTAACAGTGCAGGACCTTTCTACAGTTATAGAGGGGAATGGTTCAGCAAATGGGTTCAATAGGTTGACCTAAAGAGGCCAGCTAATGGGTTCAATAGGTTGACCTCCCTCATAACCACATTGTTCTGGTGGCTTCTTGGGGCTGACTGGTTTTTCAAACCCTGACCACAGAGATGAATGTTGAAACCTCACTGTCTCCCTCTCTCAAAAATATACATGAACACACAAACACATAAACATACACACATTAAATACACACACATATACATGCAAAACACACACAAACACACACCTCGTGTGCCGTTGAAGAAGAGGGTCTGTCTGCGAGGGTTCTGGATAACCACGATGGAGCCGTCATAGTTCTGCAGACGACAGGAGATCTGGGCCGTGCCTCCCTCCAACACTGTCACATTCTCAGCCTGCACCGCTTGGCAACGCGCTAGAGAGAGAGACAGAGAGAGAGAGACAGAGACAGAGAGACAGAGACAGAGAGAGAGACAGAGAGAGAGACAGAGACAGAGACAGAGAGAGACAGAGAGAGAGAGAGACAGAGACAGAGACAGAGACAGAGACAGAGACAGAGACAGAGACAGAGAGAGAGAGAGACATTTAGTTTCAACCTCACTTCAATACAAACCACAACATTCACAGAAAAGCAAGTAAACAACTATTGATTCTTCTCCATTGACAGTCAGTATACATAGAAGTGAGATACATTAATTATATTGTGGTGTAGTCATGACTCATGAATACTAGTGTGCTTTTTGAAGGATAGTAGCGGCAGAGTCATATAACATGGCTCTGAGTAGCATTAGGAGTGGGAGAGATGTAGAGAAACAGAGAGAAACAGAGAGAGAGAGAGAGAGAGAGAGATGGTGACGAAGAGAGAGAGAGAGAGAGAGAGAGAGAGAGAGAGAGAGAGATGGTGACGAAGAGAGAGAGAGAGAGAGAGAGAGAGAGAGAGAGAGAGAGAGATGGTGACGAAGAGAGAGAGAGAGAGAGAGAGAGAGAGAGAGAGAGAGAGATGGTGACGAAGAGAGAGAGAGAAACAAATGCTGTTATTAATTGACATGGACACAGGCAGGGAGAGCGGTAAATGAGCTTGGTGGTTGGACTGTTCTCATGATTATCATTAGCAGCCATTAGCCTAACACAGTCCTAATAGAGAGAGACTGACATACTGTAGCAACACAACCCACACACTGGACTGAGGCAGATGGAAACCATACAAGCTAAGTGGCTAACAGCAGTAGTACACACACAGAGATCTCTTTCTCCTACATACATTCTACCCTCCTCTCTCGGCTCACACACGTATGCACCCCTTCACACCTGTTGAACTTACACACACACACACACACACACACACACACACACACACACACACACACACACACACACACACACACACACACACACACACACACACACACACACACACACACTTTGTAGTTCAGCCTCCTTGCCACCTGTCTGTATAGTATATTGCAATTTGAAATGACATTATGGTAATGTAATGGTGGCTCGTGTGTGGTTGTGTTTATGTTTGTGGTCATCTGTGGTTGTGGTGTGTGTGGTTGCGTGTGTAATTGTGGTTGTGTGTGTGTGGATGTGGTTGTCTGTGTGGTTGTATTTGTGGTTGTGTGTGTGGTTGTGTGTGTGTGGTTGTGGTTGTGTGTGTGTGGTTGTCTATTTGGTTGTGTTTGTGGTTGTGGTCGAGTGTGTATGTGGTTGTGTGTGGTTGTGTGTGTGGTTGTGTTTGTGTTTGTGGTTGTGTTTGTGGTTGTGTTTGTGGTTGTGTTTGTGTTCATGTGTGGTTGTGTGTGTGGTAGTTGTGTATGTGGTTGTGTTTGTGGTCGTGTTTGTGCGTTGTTGTGGTTGTGGTTGTGTCTGTGGTTGTGTGTGGTTGTGTTTGTGGTTGTGTGTGTGGTTGTGTGTGTGGTAGTTGTGTGTGTGGTTATGGTCGTGCTTGTGGTCGTGTTTGTGCGTTGTTGTGGTTGTGGTTGTTTCTGTGGTTGTGTGTGGTTGTGTGTGTGGTCGTGTTCATGATTTTATTTAATATCAAAAACACTCAAACAAAGTA
>NC_034186.2:70521045-70561045 GCF_002021735.2 Oncorhynchus kisutch | reverse complement strand
TCTCTCTCTGTCTGTCTGCCTCTCTCTCTGACTCAGGGGTATCTCTCATTCCCGCATGGTTCTATCTCCACACTCTCCATCACTAAATGTGATTTGTTCTGCAGCTCAAGTCTGCAGTATAATCATCCTGTTTTGTCCAGGACAGGGAGAAAGGGAGAGAGAGGGAGAGGGATTGAGAGAGAGGACATGAGGACAAACAGATGAAATTGGAAGAATGTTATAAGAAATGTCTGATTTTCCTCTCTCATCTCAGGCCTTCTCTTTTCCTCTAATCCTCTCTCACTCTCTCACTCACTCTCTCAACACCCCTCTGAGTTAACAGCAGAATCATGTACCCCCTTTGTGTATTTCTCTCTCTCTCTCTCTTTCTCACACATCCACTCTTCCTCATTACACTCCTCTCTTCTCACTGCTCCTCCCTTCTCTACCTCATGTCACATCCCTGTTCATCCTTCCCATCCTTCTCAAAGCTATGTTTGACCTTGATGTTCTTTATGACCTTCAACATATTTCCATGACCCCATTCCCTCTCTCTCTACCACTCCGCTCATCTCATCTCTCTACCACTCTGCTCATCTCTACCACTCCACTCATCTCTCTCTACCACTCTGCTCATCTCTCTCTACCACTCCACTCATCTCCTCTCTCTCTACCACTCCACTCATCTCCTCTCTCTCTACCACTCCGCTCATCTCTCTCTCTACCACTTCGCTCATCTCATCTCTCTCTCTCTACCACTTCGCTCATCTCATCTCTCTCTACCACTCTGCTCATCTCATCTCTCTCTACCACTCTGCTCATCTCATCTCTCTCTACCACTCCGCTCATCTCATCTCTCTCTACCACTCCACTCATCTCTCTCTACCACTCTGCTCATCTCATCTCTCTCTACCACTCCACTCAACTCATCTCTCTCTCTACCACTCTGCTCATCTCATCTCTCTCTACCACTCCACTCATCTCATCTCTCTCTACCACTCCACTCATCTCATCTCTCTCTACCACTCCGCTCAACTCATCTCTCTCTCTACCACTCTGCTCATCTCATCTCTCTCTACCACTCCACTCATCTCATCTCTCTCTACCACTCCCCTCATCTCATCTCTCTCTACTGCTCATCTCATCTCTCTCTACCACTCCACTCATCTCATCTCTCTCTACCACTCTGCTCATCTCATCTCTCTCTACCACTCCACTCAACTCATCTCTCTCTCTACGACTCCGCTCATCTCATCTCTCTCTACCACTCCACTCATCTCATCTCTCTCTACCACTCCACTCATCTCATCTCTCTCTACCACTCCACTCAACTCATCTCTCTCTCTACCACTCTGCTCTGCTCATCTCATCTCTCTCTACCACTCCACTCATCTCCTCTCTCTCTACCACTCCACTCATCTCCTCTCTCTCTACCACTCCGCTCATCTCTCTCTCTACCACTTCGCTCATCTCATCTCTCTCTCTCTACCACTTCGCTCATCTCATCTCTCTCTACCACTCTGCTCATCTCATCTCTCTCTACCACTCTGCTCATCTCATCTCTCTCTACCACTCCGCTCATCTCATCTCTCTCTACCACTCCACTCATCTCTCTCTACCACTCTGCTCATCTCATCTCTCTCTACCACTCCACTCAACTCATCTCTCTCTCTACCACTCTGCTCATCTCATCTCTCTCTACCACTCCACTCATCTCATCTCTCTCTACCACTCCACTCATCTCATCTCTCTCTACCACTCCGCTCAACTCATCTCTCTCTCTACCACTCTGCTCATCTCATCTCTCTCTACCACTCCACTCATCTCATCTCTCTCTACCACTCCCCTCATCTCATCTCTCTCTACTGCTCATCTCATCTCTCTCTACCACTCCACTCATCTCATCTCTCTCTACCACTCTGCTCATCTCATCTCTCTCTACCACTCCACTCAACTCATCTCTCTCTCTACGACTCCGCTCATCTCATCTCTCTCTACCACTCCACTCATCTCATCTCTCTCTACCACTCCACTCATCTCATCTCTCTCTACCACTCCACTCAACTCATCTCTCTCTCTACCACTCTGCTCTGCTCATCTCATCTCTCTCTACCACTCCACTCATCTCATCTCTCTCTACCACTCCACTCATCTCATCTCTCTCTACCACGCCGCTCATCTCATCTCTCTCTACCACTCCACTCAACTCATCTCTCTCTCTACCACTCTGCTCATCTCATCTCCTCTTACCACTCCGCTCATCTCTCTCTACCACTCCGCTCATCTCATCTCTCTCTACCACTCTGCTCATCTCATCTCTCTCTACCCAACTCCACTCATCTCATCTCTCTCTACCACTTCGCTCATCTCATCTCTCTCTACCACTCCGCTCATCTCATCTCTCTCTACCACTCCGCTCATCTCATCTCTCTCTACCACTCCGCTCATCTCATCTCTCTCTACCACTCCGCTCATCTCATCTCTCTCTACCACTCCGCTCATCTCATCTCTCTCTACCACTCCGCTCATCTCACTCTCTCTACCACTCGCTCATCTCATCTCTCTCTACCACTCCGCTCATCTCATCTCTCTCTACCACTCCGCTCATCTCATCTCTCTCTACCACTCCGCTCATCTCATCTCTCTCTACCACTCCGCTCATCTCATCTCTCTCTACCACTCCGCTCATCTCATCTCTCTCTACCACTCCGCTCATCTCATCTCTCTCTACCACTCCGCTCATCTCATCTCTCTCTACCACTCCGCTCATCTCATCTCTCTCTACCACTCCGCTCATCTCATCTCTCTCTACCACTCCGCTCATCTCATCTCTCTCTACCACTCCGCTCATCTCATCTCTCTCTACCACTCCGCTCATCTCATCTCTCTCTCTACCACTCCACTCATCTCATCTCTCTCTACCACTCCGCTCATCTCATCTCTCTCTACCACTCCGCTCATCTCATCTCTCTCTACCACTCCCTCATCTCATCTCTCTCTACTGCTCATCTCATCTCTCTCTACCACTCCGCTCATCTCATCTCTCTCTACCACTCCGCTCATCTCATCTCTCTCTACCACTCCCTCATCTCATCTCTCTCTACTGCTCATCTCATCTCTCTCTACCACTCCACTCATCTCATCTCTCTCTACCACTCCACTCATCTCATCTCTCTCTACCACTCCGCTCATCTCATCTCTCTCTACCACTCCACTCATCTCATCTCTCTCTACCACTCCGCTCATCTCATCTCTCTCTACCACTCCCCTCATCTCATCTCTCTCTACTGCTCATCTCTCTCTACCACTCCCCTCATCTCATCTCTCTCTACTGCTCATCTCATCTCTCTCTACCACTCCACTCATCTCATCTCTCTATCACTCCGCTCATTTCATCTCTCTCTACCACTCCGCTCATCTCTTTCTCTACCACTCCACTCATCTCTCTCTACCACTCCACTCATCTCATCTCTCTCTACCACTCCACTCATCTCTCTCTACCACTCCGCTCATCTCTCTCTCTCTTCCACTCCGCTCATCTCTCTCTCTACCACTCCACTCATCTCATCTCTCTCTCTCTACCACTCCGCTCATCTCATCTCTCTCTACCACTCTGCTCAACTCTCTCTCTCTACCACTCCGCTCATCTCATCTCTCTACCACTCCGCTCATCTCATCTCCCGCTCTTCCAATCCCTTCTCTCTTTACCTCTCTCTGTTTTCCATCAGTGTGTAGCTAAAGCTGGTTAGCCATGGTGTTTATGAGGAGCCGTCACATCCCAACACTGCTCTGGCGACGACTGCCACACAAAACAAGGGCAGCTTAAGGAAAATGTACACGTTACACGTTGATACCACGCTGGAGATTCACAGCGGCCAAGAGGAGAGAGTCTTAACACCCCCCCCCCCCCCCCCCCCGCATCAATCCCTCTACCTGGCCAGTCTCCCTCCTCCTGCTCACTGCTCACCCAAAACTGCTTCATTGGCAGGAATTATTTAACCCAGCCTACTTGCCAAGGCTAAAAACTAATTCTCTCTCTCTTTCCATCCCTCTTCCTCATTCTCTCACTCTTCTACTGTCATCTATTCCCTCCCTCCCACCATCCCATGCCACGAAATGTCCCTGTGTAGATCCAATATGCAAATTCGGCAATCCAGATTTTGATTGGCTTGAAGGAAGTGGACGCGTTGCAGCCATGGTTATTTACAGAACATCTCTGCATATTAATACGCTGCTTGAGCCCAAATAGAATGATGACAGGATCTATTCATGGTGTCAGTGGTGCTACCAGTGATCCTAATCATAGATCAAAGACAGGGGAAACACTGGCTCTCCTGCCCACAGTGATCCTAATCATAGATCAAAGACCGGGGAAACACTGGCTCTTCTGCCCACAGTGATCCTAATCATAGATCAAAGACAGGGGAAACACTGGCTCTCCTGCCCACAGTGATCCTAATCATAGATCAAAGACAGGGGAAACACTGGCTCTCCTGCCCACAGTGATCCAGAAAGACAGTGAGCCCAGGAAACACTGGCTCTCCGGCTCTCCTGATTCCTGGGCTCATTGTCTTTCTATCCCTCCCTCTTGCTTATCTTCCTTTTTCTCACTCTCTCCATCCCTCTACCAGTCTGTCTCTCTTTCTCTCTCTCTCCTCTGGTCAAAGTTTATTTTGTGGTGTACTTCCGAAGGCTCTCAGAGGCTGTGATCTCTCTCTCTCTGGGATAATTGTGGCCAACACGTGATAATGGGAAGATCGGGAGACTTATATCTCTCTCTCTCGCCTCTTTTAACTGTACTCCTCCATCCTGGTTTGTGTTTCCACATTTCCCCAGTCCTACAGTCCCACGGGTGTATCCCTCCTCTCTATAGCACTCTGCTCATACATAATGCTCATTGGAAATTCACACCTAAATCAGAGATTTGAGAGTTCATTCACACTCTGCTTTTCTCTCGGTCCACTATCTTTCTGTCCCTACGTGAATTGTCTTCAATTTCCCTCACTCTATAGCTTTTCCCCATTTTACATGACATTTATTAAGTCTCCCGATCTTCCCATTTTCACATGTTGGCAACAATTATCCCACTGAGAGGTGAAAGATGGAGAAAGATAATCTAGCTTGATGTAGTGAGGTGAGTCAGTGTTTGTACAGATGTAGGGTCTTACATGTGAGCCAGTTTGCTACAGCAGGGAAATCCTACAGCAACAGGAAATGTGAATTATTATGTGGATTGTAAATTAATGGATATTTTTGTAGGGGGTGATACATTTTTTTGTGAGGGAATATCAAGCCTGAAATTTCAAAGTAGAAATTACAAACTTCAGAAGCCTTTCCAAAGCTCAAATACACCCACTATCCATTTAAAATGTCCTGCATTGCAGGAAAGTTCTGCAACAGCGTGATGAAATGAAGATCCTCCGTCTGTGTGTAAGTTAGTGTGTGTCATCGTGTGTATGTGTGAATGTACAGTACGTAGATTTTCAGTGAAAGCACATTGAACGTCCATTGCGCAAGTGTGTGGTGTGCACGCGCATGTGTGTGTGACTTACGCGCAAGGCAGAGCAGGAGCAGGGCACGCAGGGAGAGGGAGAGGGGGGTTGGGAGGAGGAGAGATCTCGGGCCAGGCCTCATTGTGTATTGAGCCTCAGTAGCTGTCTGATCAATGCTTCCTCTGTGACACAGGACACAGGCGCCGTGCAACAGAGCAGAGCACAGCAGAGCACAGCAGAGCACAGCTAGGGCTGTAGTGACACACAACAAAGCCGGGGTTTTACCAGTACACAACACACACGTTTCTTCAGAGCTGTAGTCTTTTGATAAAACACCACCGATCTAACACCACAGCGTCGATCTAGAATGTCTTACAACGTTGCTGCGAACTATCAGCACACAATTAGCCAGATGACTGTCTGCCAACAGAGCTGCTCTGCTGTGTAGGACTACATAACTAAACATCAAATCAATGGAGCAAAGCAATGATACAAACCAACAGGCTAGAACCACTCAAATGGCAAACCACAGACCAGAATCCCAACACCAAACAAACCAATATCTTTACTCTACATCAGCCAGACAGACACATCGGAGTAAACCATCTGAAACAAGCCATTATACTGTTTCTGTACCCATATCTCTCAACTCGGGGCTCCATCCCCACACATGATACTTTTGACAACACAAACACGTCATCAGCTAAATTGTCTCCCACGGTTCACTATCACACATCACCGTCTCCAACTGTGATGGTAACTGCTTTACAAATGACTACAGTCTCCCTGTGTGATATAAACACCCTACAGGATCACACGTACAGCATTACTCTATAGGCTACATCTCTCTCTCTCTCTATCCGTCCCACTGTAGAGATGTAACGTGTATGTATGTCAACCCTCTGTATGTTTATACAGGATCACAATGTCTCTCTCTGCTGCACACGGCTGCTTCCAGTCACTATGTTCAGTCCCTGTGTTGAGTCTCGTGTTCACTGCTCGCTCCGTCAGTGAGCTCAGTTCAGCTGCTGCGGTCCGTGTGGAGTTGGTTGTTGGTTCTGATTGGCGGCTCCTAATGCAGCAGCGGCGAGGGCCCGGCCCGGAGAGCGTATAACTTACTGAGGGTGACCTGCAGTAGCACACACCTCGCTGAACACCGTCTGATTGAGGAGAACAGCGGTGTCATCCCCAGATTGCTACAAAGTCCTCTGCCTTCTGTCTGCAATTAGCCAGTCAATGCTACCACTACCCACCGTGGGCCCTGGCACTGTCAATGCTACCACTACCGCACCGTGTGCCCTGGCACTGTCAATACTACCACTACCGCACCGTGTGCCCTGGCACTGTCAATACTACCACTACCGCACCGTGGGCCCTGGCACTGTCAATGCTACCACTACCGCACTGTGGGCCCTGGCACTGTCAATGGCACTGAAGTAGCATGGAACCTCCAAGTCCCTAACAGCAACCACACCAGAACCTGACACCAAGGAAATTGCTCTGTGCTCTCTGTCGTTGTAGCTCGGAAAGGATATTGTCCCTCTGATCCAAACAAAGTAGATTCTGTGTTTTCTCTTCTTGTCTCATCCCCCTCTCGTTGTGGTTGTTTTGTTATCTTGTCGTCCCCTCTCTCTCTATCCTCAGTCAGGTCAATATAGTGGGACAGTGCTTTAGTTTCTGGTTGTTTCCGCTTCCTCCTCCTCTTCCCCTCTGTCGTTCAGTATATGTTCAGTATATGTTCAGTATATCCCAGAGTAATGTCAGCTGTCTATCTGTCCGTCTGTGTCTGGTTTATATAACCCCTGTTCTCCTCCCACAGCCTGCCTGCTTCCACTCTCTATCAGTGTGTGTAAGTGTGTGTGTGTTAGTCCGCGGATGCATATTTAGCATTTTAGTTATTTTGTGAAGGTTTGGGGTGTGGATGCGACAATGACTGTCTTTCAGGTCAGGGAACAGTGGCTATGTCTGTAACCGCCCAGCAGTCCATTCAGACAGGGTATATAGCTGGGTCTGTTAAGGATGTTTAGTGGCAAGGCCTTCTTCCCCTACAATCCCTCAGTTGAAACCCAGAGACAGAGAGGAAGAGAGACAAACAGAGGCCTCATAGAGGTCCTCTTTGTCCAATGACCTGTTTTATAGCTGCTGTATTAAGACAGTCCATAATGGCTGCATGTGTGTGTGTCTGTATGTGTGTTCTCACAACAGTGTGTGTGTGTGTGTGTCTGTATGTGTGTTCTCACAACAGTGTGTCTGTATGTGTGTTCTCAGAAGTGTGTGTGTGTGTCTGTATGTGTGTTCTCAGAACAGTGTGTGTGTGTGTGTGTCTGTATGTGTGTTCTCAGAACAGTGTGTCTGTATGTGTGTTCTCAGAACAGTGTGTGTGTCTGTATGTGTGTTCTCAGAACAGTGTGTGTGTCTGTATGTGTGTTCTCAGAACAGTGTGTGTGTCTGTATGTGTGTTCTCAGAACAGTGTGTGTGTCTGTATGTGTGTTCTCAGAACAGTGTGTGTGTCTGTATGTGTGTTCTCAGAACAGTGTGTGTGTCTGTATGCGTGTTCTCAGAACAGTGTGTGTGTCTGTATGTGTGTTCTCAGAACAGTGTGTGTGTCTGTATGTGTGTGCTCAGAACAGTGTGTGTGTCTGTATGCATGTTATTAGAACAGTGTGTGTGTCTGTCTGCGTGTTATTAGAACAGTGTGTGTGTGTCTGTATGTGTGTTATTAGAACAGTGTGTGTGTGTCTGTATGTGTGTTATTAGAACAGTGTGTGTGTGTCTGTATGTGTGTTATTAGAACAGTGTGTGTGTGTCTGTATGTGTGTTATTAGAACAGTGTGTGTGTGTCTGTCTGTGTGTTATTAGAACAGTGTGTGTGTGTCTGTATGCATGTTATTAGAACAGTGTGTGTGTGTCTGTATGCATGTTATTAGAACAGTGTGTGTGTGTCTGTCTGTGTGTTATTAGAACAGTGTGTGTGTGTCTGTCTGCGTGTTATTAGAACAGTGTGTGTGTGCCTGTATGCATGTTATTAGAACAGTGTGTGTGTGTCTGTCTGCGTGTTATTAGAACAGTGTGTGTGTGTCTGTATGTGTGTTATTAGAACAGTGTGTGTGTGTCTGTCTGCGTGTTATTAGAACAGTGTGTGTGTGTCTGTATGTGTGTTATTAGAACAGTGTGTGTGTCTGTCTGTGTGTTATTAGAACAGTGTGTGTGTGTCTGTATGCATGTTATTAGAACAGTGTGTGTGTGTCTGTATGTGTGTTATTAGAACAGTGTGTGTGTGTCTGTATGCATGTTATTAGAACAGTGTGTGTGTGTCTGTATGTGTGTTATTAGAACAGTGTGTGTGTCTGTATGCATGTTATTAGAACAGTGTGTGTGTGTCTGTATGTGTGTTATTAGAACAGTGTGTGTGTGTCTGTCTGCGTGTTATTAGAACAGTGTGTGTCTGTCTGTATGCATGTTATTAGAACAGTGTGTGTGTGTCTGTATGCATGTTATTAGAACAGTGTGTGTGTGTCTGTATGTGTGTTATTAGAACAGTGTGTGTGTGTCTGTATGCATGTTATTAGAACAGTGTGTGTGTGTCTGTATGTGTGTTATTAGAACAGTGTGTGTGTCTGTATGCATGTTATTAGAACAGTGTGTGTGTGTCTGTATGTGTGTTATTAGAACAGTGTGTGTGTGTCTGTCTGCGTGTTATTAGAACAGTGTGTGTCTGTCTGTATGCATGTTATTAGAACAGTGTGTGTGTGTCTGTCTGTATGCATGTTATTAGAACAGTGTTTGTGTTTGTGTGTGTGTCTGTATGCGTGTTTTTAGAACAGTGTGTGTGTCTGTGTGTGTCTGTATGCATATTATCAGAACAGTGTGTGTGTCTGTATGCATATTATCAGAACAGAGTGTGTGTCTGTGTGCGTGTTCTCAGAACAGTGTGTGTGTCTGTATGTGTGTTTTCAGAACAGTGTGTGTGTCTGTATGCGTGTTTTCAGAAGTGTGTGTATGAATATTATCAGAACAGTGTGTATGTATATTATCAGAACAGTGTGTATGTATATTATCAGAACAGTGTGTATGTATATTATCAGAACAGTGTGTATGTATATTATCAGAACAGTGTGTATGTATATTATCAGAACAGTGTGTATGTATATTATCAGAACAGTGTGTATGTATATTATCAGAACAGTGTGTATGTATATTATCAGAACAGTGTGTATGTATATTATCAGAACAGTGTGTATGTATATTATCAGAACAGTGTGTATGTATATTATCAGAACAGTGTGTATGTATATTATCAGAACAGTGTGTGTGTCTGTACGTTAATTACGTTAATTTGTCACGCGCCGAATACAACAGGTGTAGAAATAAAACAACAGTAAAAAGACAGGCTATATACAGTAGCAAGGCTATAAAAGTAGCGAGTCCGGGTAGCCATTTGATTACCTGTTCAGGAGTCTTATGGCTTGAGGGTAAAAGCTGTTGAGATGCCTTTTGGTCCTAGACTTGGCACTCCGGTACTGCTTTCCATGCGGTAGTAGAGAGAACAGTCTATGACTGGGGTGGCTGGGGTCTTTGACAATTTTTAGGGCTTTCCTCTGACACCGCCTGGTGTAGATGTCCTGGACGGCAGGCAGCTTAGCCCCAATGATGTACTGGGCCGTCCGCACTACCCTCTGTAGTGCCTTGCAGTCGGAGGCTGAGCAGTTGCCAGGTAGTGATACAACCAGTCAGGATGCTCTCAATGTTGCAGTTGTAGAACCTTTTGAGGATCTGAGGACCCATGCCAAATCTTTTTAGTTTCCTGAGGGGGAATAGGCTTTGTCATGTCCTCTTCACGACTGTCTTGGTGTGTTTGTTGATGTGGACATCAAGGAACTTGAAGCTCTCAACCTGCTCCATTACAGCCCCGTCGATGAGAATGGGGGTGTGCTTGGTCCTCCTTTTCCTGTAGTCTACAATCATCTCCTTAGTCTTGGTTACGTTGAGGGATAGGTTGTTATTCTGGCACCACCCGACCAGGTCTCTGACCTCCTCCCTAAAGGCTGTCTTTATGCATGTTCTCAGAACAGTGTGTGTGTGTGTGTGTGTGTCTGTATGCGTGTTATTAGAACAGTGTATGTATGTGTGTGTGTGTTTGGTACCATGTTCGTGTTTTCATGCCAGTGTGAGCATGTGACCGTGGCTGTCAGTAAGTGATTGATGAGACTGTAAACACACTGTTTCTCCCAGTCTTTAACACATTAATGCGACATACAGTGGGGCAAAAAAGTATTTAGTCAGCCACCAATTGTGCAAGTTCTCCCACTTAAAAAGATGAGAGAGGCCTGTAATGTTCATCATAGGAACACTTCAACTATGACAGACAAAATGAGAAAAATGAATTTTTTTATGAATTTATTTGCAAATTATGGTGGAAAATAAGTATTTGGTCACCTACAAACAAGCAAGATTTCTGGCTCTCATAGACCTGTAACTTCTTCTTTAAGAGGCTCCTCTGTCCTCCACTCGTCACCTGTATTAATGGCACCTGTTTGAACTTGTTATCAGTATAAAAGACACCTGTCCACAACCTCAAACAGTCACACTCCAAACTCCACTATGGCCAAGACCAAAGAGCTGTCAAAGGACACCAGAAACAAAATTGTAGACCTGCACCAGGCTGGGAAGACTGAATCGGCAATAGGTAAGCAGCTTGGTTTGAAGAAATCAACTGTGGGAGCAATTATTAGGAAATGGAAGACATACAAGACCACTGATAATCTCCCTCGATCTGGGGCTCCACGCAAGCTCTCATCCCGTGGGGTCAAAATGATCACAAGAACGGTGAGCAAAAATCCCAGAACCACACAGGGGGACCTAGTGAATGACCTGCAGAGAGCTGGGACCAAAGTAACAAAGCCTACCATCAGTAACACACTACGCCGCCATGGACTCAAATCCTGCAGTGCCAGACGTGTCCCCCTGCTTAAGCCAGTACATGTCCAGGCCCTTCTGAAGTTTGCTAGAGAGCATTTGGATGATCCAGAAGAAGATTGGGAGAATGTCATATGGTCAGATGAAACCAAAATAGAACTTTTTGGTAAAAACTCAACTCGTCGTGTTTGGACGTGTTTGCTTCTACACCTGCATTGCTTGCTGTTTGGGGTTTTAGGCTGGGTTTCTGCACAGCACTTTGAGATATCAGCTGATGTACGAAGGGCTATATAAATACATGTGATTTGATTTTTGATTTGGAGGACAAAGAATACTGAGTTGCATCCAAAGAACACCATACCTACTGTGAAGCATGGGGGTGGAAACATCATGCTTTGGGGCTGTTTTTCTTAAAGGGACCAGGACGACTGATCTGTGTAAAGGAAAGAATGAATGGGGCCATGTATCGTGAGATTTTGAGTGAAAACCTCCTTCCATCAGCAAGGACATTGAAGATGAAACGTGGCTGGGTCTTTCAGCATGACAATGATCCCAAACACACCACCCGGGCAACGAAGGAGTGGCTTCGTAAGAAGCATGAAAATTACAGGCCTCTCATCTTTTTAAGTGGGAGAACTTGCACAATTGGTGGCTGACTAAATACTTTTTTGCCCCACTGTACATGTATGACTCTAAGAAATCACAGGGTTTGCACACAGTAGGCTAGTCATTTTCTATTCCATCTGTCATAACACAAATGTATATTTGTTCTACATGACATTCAGGGGTTAACCTTTTACTGCAGTGGGCTAAGTCAGGGTCAGAAACAAAAGTATACATCTCACACATATGGTTATGGACTGAAGTGCCATGTCAGATATAGAGTTGAAATCCATTTGGAGTTTTAATCCCAATATTACACCTTAAATACATCACAGAAGACTGAATTAAAACAAAACCTTTTGACATAGAAACACTTGATTTTTTTGGTGCAAAAAAAGAACAACATTTATTAAATGATGACATTTTGAAAAATATGAAAAACATTCCACCCATGAGGCCACTAGGTCATTTGACTGCATGGAAGTGAGACATGCCTTGCTTAAGGGCACAACAGCATATGGTACCTTGGATTGCAAGGTGACATTTTCCTTGGCTACATCTCCACCTCTCTAACCACTAGGATACTACTGACCACCCCTAGGCCAGGTCGAGCATGCAGTTACTCACCATAACCAAGTCCAAAACACCCCACTGCAAAACCACTGGGGAGGAAAACATTCCGCAGTGTTATGCTGTGTTGTACTAACTAAATGTGATTCGGCTACTGCCCCCACCAGTACCTCAATGCTCCAGTCCCTGAACAGTTCAGATGAATCTCCCTCTGTCACAAACCATATTCATATTCCACACAACACTAATGTATTCAATTAGACATGCTCTCGCATTATGATACAGTCATCTGTGTGTGTGTGTGTGTGTCTACTAGTGCGTGTGCAAGTGTGTATGTACGTGTGTGTTTTGTCGCAGTGTGCGGAAAGCCAATGCTGTCCCCATCCCTCTCCCCCAGTTCCTCGTCCAAATCAAATGCGTTATGGGCTTCATTGGCAACACAATGGAATAAGTGTTGCCAAAGCACTTAAGGGGCTTAAATCAGCGGTGTGATGAAAATATTAAGCACTCCAACATCCTTCCACGGTTCCCCGGCTGCTTAAGCATGGCGGTGAGGTCACCTCCAGCATTTAATACCGTAGATATTAAAAGAGTAAGTGCTCTCACTACCATGGATACACTACCTGTACGGAGGCAGGCAGCGCCCGTGGCGGAGCATGGTGTGTGTGTGTGTGTGTGTGTGTGTGTGTGTGTGTGTGTGTGTGTGTGTGTGTGTGAGGGAGGGAGGGATATCTCTGAATCAGCAGTTGGGGCTGGTTCTGGCTGAGTGTCTGATGCACAAGATCCTATCAGTTCATCTGCGATAAAATGTATCTTCTGTCCTTAAGGCTGTTCTTGGTAAAAATGGAAGTTCTCCCATAAGATGATTGGTGTGCGTGTGTGTGCACGAGTGTGTGTGTGTGTGTGTGTGCGCGCGTGCGTGTGTGCGTGCGTGTGAGTGTGTGTGTGTGTGTGATACAGTAACTCTGTAGGAGGAAGGAGGTGTAGGGGTTTGTTGCTTGGTGATTGGAGATGGAGTGAGGAGAGAGTGAGAGGGGAACTGTCTCTTTGTATGTGTGTGAGAGTGAGAGGCGGACGGTCTCTTTGTATGTGTGTGAGAGTGAGAGGGGAACTGTCTCTTTGTATGTGTGTGAGAGTGAGAGGCGGACGGTCTCTTTGTATGTGTGTGAGAGTGAGAGGGGAACTGTCTCTTTGTATGTGTGTGAGAGTGAGAGGGGAACTGTCTCTTTGTATGTGTGTGAGAGTGAGAGGGGGACTGTCTCTTTGTATGTGTGTGAGAGTGAGAGGGGGACTGTCTCTTTGTATGTGTGTGAGAGTGAGAGGGGGACTGTCTCTTTGTATGTGTGTGAGAGTGAGAGGGGAACTGTCTCTTTGTATGTGTGTGAGAGTGAGAGGGGAACTGTCTCTTTGTATGTGTGTGAGAGTGAGAGGGGAACTGTCTCTTTGTATGTGTGTGAGAGTGAGAGGGGGACTGTCTCTTTGTATGTGTGTGAGAGTGAGAGGGGGACTGTCTCTTTGTATGTGTGTGAGAGTGAGAGCAATAACAAGTGTGTGTGTGTGTTGTGTGTGTGTGTGTGTGTGTGTGTGTGTGTGTGTGTGTGTGTGTGTGTGTGTGTGTGTGTGTGTGTGTGTGTGTGTGTGTGTGTGTGTGTGTGTGTGTGTGTGTGTGTGTGTGTGTGTGTGTGTGTGTATATATATATAACGGGGCGGCAGGGTAGCCTAGTGGTTAGAGTGTTGGACTAGTAACCGAAAGGTTGCAAGTTCAAATCCCCGAGCTGACAAGGTACAAATCTGTCGTTCTGCCCCTGAACAGGCAGTTAACCCACTGTTCCTAGGCCATCATTGAAAATAAGAATTTGTTCTTAACTGACTTGCCTAGTAAAATAAAGGTAAAATAAAAAAATGACATGCGTGCGTGTGTGAGCATGCGTGTGTTTCTATGCCTAAGCACATACATCACATGACAGTCCCCACCTCTCCCTGTTGTTTGTCTCCCTCTACAGCCACAACTCTAGCTAATGTTAACGCCACTCCTGCAGCCATGATGTAATCCAACACGTTCTCTGTCAACTGCCCTCATTAGAAAAGTCACAGCAACACAGTGTATGGATACTATTAAACCCTGCATTTAACAGCCACTACTCAGCCTGTACACCACAACACATCGATCCCAGTCTACATGGCAATTGAAGAAGATCTGCTGCAGTCAAAGCAGCAGGTTAAATCCAGAGCTCTAACTACTCCTCTAGTGTGAGGTGTTATCTGTCCACACAGAGAAACCTGTGGTGAGGATGCCTGGTTATCCCTGTTCTACCTACCATCCTGAGGTGAGCTAAGCTTCTCCACCCTCTGTGAGCTGGGCAGACAGGCCGGTGTGCGTATAGGGGGGTGTTGTGTGTGTCAGGGCCCATGCTTATGTTGCCGAATGAGGAGTGCCTTTGTGTTGCTGCGTGCTACATGGTGTGTGAAGTAGCTGGTAGGGGGTCGAGGGTGGGTTCATTGTGGTGTGTGATGTAGCTGGTAGGGGTCGAGGGTGGGTTCATTGTGGTGTGTGATGTAGCTGGTAGGACTCAAGGGTGGGTTCAATGTGGTGTGTGATGTAGCTGGTAAGGATCGAGGGTGGGTTCATTGTGGTGTGTGATGTAGCTGGTAGACGGTCGAGGGTGGGTTCATTGTGGTGTGTGATGTAGCTGGTAGGGGTCGAGGGTGGGTTCATTGTGGTGTGTGATGTAGCTGGTAGGACTCAAGGGTGGGTTCAATGTGGTGTGTGATGTAGCTGGTAAGGATCGAGGGTTGGTTCATTGTGGTGTGTGATGTAGCTGGTAGACGGTCGAGGGTGGGTTCATTGTGGTGTGTGATGTAGCTGGTAGGGGGTCGAGGGTGGGTTCATTGTGGTGTGTGATGTAGCTGGTAGGACTCAAGGGTGGGTTCATTGTGGTGTGTGACGCAGCTGGTAGGGGTCGAGGGTGGGTTCATTGTGGTGTGTGACGCAGCTGGTAGGGGTCGAGGGTGGGTTCATTGTGGTGACAGATGTAGCTGGTATGGATCGAGGGTGGGTTCATTGTGGTGTGTGATGTAGCTGGTACGGGTCGAGGGTGGGTTCATTGTGGTGTGTGATGTAGCTGGTAGGACTCAAGGGTGGGTTCAATGTGGTGTGTGATGTAGCTGGTAAGGATCGAGGGTTGGTTCATTGTGGTGTGTGATGTAGCTGGTAGGGGTCGAGGGTGGGTTCATTGTGGTGTGTGACGCAGCTGGTAGGGGTCGAGGGTGGGTTCATTGTGGTGACAGATGTAGCTGGTATGGATCGAGGGTGGGTTCATTGTGGTGTGTGATGTAGCTGGTACGGGTCGAGGGTGGGTTCATTGTGGTGTGTGATGTAGCTGGTAGGACTCAAGGGTGGGTTCAATGTGGTGTGTGATGTAGCTGGTAAGGATCGAGGGTTGGTTCATTGTGGTGTGTGATGTAGCTGGTAGATGGTCGAGGGTGGGTTCATTGTGGTGTGTGATGTAGCTGGTAGGGGTCGAGGGTGGGTTCATTGTGGTGACAGATGTAGCTGGTAGAGGGTCGAGGGTGGGTTCATTGTGGTGTGTGACGCAGCTGGTAGGGGTCGAGGGTGGGTTCATTGTGGTGTGTGATGTAGCTGGTATGGATCGAGGGTGGGTTCATTGTGGTGTGTGATGTAGCTGGTAGGGGTCGAGGGTGGGTTCATTGTGGTGACAGATGTAGCTGGTAGGACTCAAGGGTGGGTTCATTGTGGTGTGTGATGTAGCTGGTAGGGGTCGAGGGTGGGTTCATTGTGGTGTGTGACGCAGCTGGTAGGGGTCGAGGGTGGGTTCATTGTGGTGACAGATGTAGCTGGTATGGATCGAGGGTGGGTTCATTGTGGTGTGTGATGTAGCTGGTACGGGTCGAGGGTGGGTTCATTGTGGTGTGTGATGTAGCTGGTAGGACTCAAGGGTGGGTTCAATGTGGTGTGTGATGTAGCTGGTAAGGATCGAGGGTTGGTTCATTGTGGTGTGTGATGTAGCTGGTAGACGGTCGAGGGTGGGTTCATTGTGGTGTGTGATGTAGCTGGTAGGGGTCGAGGGTGGGTTCATTGTGGTGACAGATGTAGCTGGTAGAGGGTCGAGGGTGGGTTCATTGTGGTGTGTGACTCAGCTGGTAGGGGTCGAGGGTGGGTTCATTGTGGTGACAGATGTAGCTGGTAGAGGGTCGAGGGTGGGTTCATTGTGGTGTGTGACGCAGCTGGTAGGGGTCGAGGGTGGGTTCATTGTGGTGTGTGATGTAGCTGGTATGGATCGAGGGTGGGTTCATTGTGGTGTGTGATGTAGCTGGTAGGGGTCGAGGGTGGGTTCATTGTGGTGACAGATGTAGCTGGTAGGACTCAAGGGTGGGTTCATTGTGGTGTGTGATGTAGCTGGTAGGACTCAAGGGTGGGTTCATTGTGGTGTGTGACGTAGCTGGTAGGAATTGAGGGTGGGTTCATTGTGGTGTGTGATGTAGCTGGTAGGGGGTCGAGGGTGGGTTCATTGTGGTGTGTGATGTAGCTGGTAGGGGTCGAGGGTGGGATCATTGTGGTGTGTAACGTAGCTGGTAGGGGGTCGAGGGTGGGTTCATTGTGGTGTGTGATGTAGCTGGTAGGACTCAAGGGTGGGTTCATTGTGGTGTGTGACGTAGCTGGTAGGAATTGAGGGTGGGTTCATTGTGGTGTGTGATGTAGCTGGTAGGGGTCGAGGGTGGGTTCATTGTGATGATAGATGTAGCTGGTAGAGGGTCGAGGGTGGGTTCATTGTGGTGATAGATGTAGCTGGTAGAGGGTTGAGGGTGGGTTCATTGTGGTGATAGATGTAGCTGGTAGAGGGTCGAGGGTGGGTTCATTGTGGTGATAGATGTAGCTGGTAGTGGTTGAGGGTGGGCACATTGTGGTGTGTGACGCTGCTGGTAGGGGTCGAGGGTGGGTTCATTGGTGTGTGACGTAGCTGGTACGGATCGAGGGTGGGTTCATTGTGGTGTGTGATGTAGCTGGTAGGGGTCGAGGGTGGGTTCATTGTGGTGTGTGACGCAGCTGGTAGGGGTCGAGGGTGGGTTCATTGTGGTGTGTGATGTAGCTGGTACGGATCGAGGGTGGGTTCATTGTGGTGTGTGATGTAGCTGGTATGGATCGAGGGTGGGTTCATTGTGGTGTGTGATGTAGCTGGTAGGGGTCGAGGGTGGGTTCATTGTGGTGTGTGACGTAGCTGGTAGGGGTCGAGGGTGGGTTCATTGTGGTGACAGATGTAGCTGGTAGGGGTCGAGGGTGGGCTCATTGTGGTGTGTGACGCAGCTGGTAAGGGTCGAGGGTGGGTTCATTGTGGTGTGTGATGTAGCTGGTATTTGTCGAGGGTGGGTTCATTGTGGTGTGTGACGTAGCTGGTAGGGGTCGAGGGTGGGTTCATTGTGGTGTGTGATGTAGCTGGTACGGATCGAGGGTGAGTTCATTGTGGTGTGTGACGTAGCTGGTAGGGGTCGAGGGTGGGTTCATTGTAGTGATAGATGTAGCTGGTAGGGGTCGAGGGTGGATTCATTGTGGTGATAGATGTAGCTGGTAGGGATCGAGGGTGGGTTCATTGTGGTGTGTGATGTAGCTGGTAGGGGGGTCGAGGGTGGGTTCATTGTAGTGATAGATGTAGCTGGTAGGGGTCGAGGGTGGGTTCATTGTGGTGTGTGATGTAGCTGGTAGGGGGTCGAGGGTGGGTTCATTGTAGTGATAGATGTAGCTGGTAGAGGGTCGAGGGTGGGTTCATTGTGGTGTGTGATGTAGCTGGTAGGGGGTCGAGGGTGGGTTCATTGTAGTGATAGATGTAGCTGGTAGGGGTCGAGGGTGGGTTCATTGTGGTGTGTGATGTAGCTGGTAGGGGGTCGAGGGTGGGTTCATTGTAGTGATAGATGTAGCTGGTAGAGGGTCGAGGGTGGGTTCATTGTGGTGTGTGATGTAGCTGGTAGGGGGTCAAGGGTGGGTTCATTGTAGTGATAGATGTAGCTGGTAGGGGTCGAGGATGGGTTCATTGTGGTGTATGATGTAGCTGGAAGGGGGTTGAGGCTGGGTTCATTGTGGTGTGTGACGTAGCTGGTATTTGTCGAGGGTGGGTTCATTGTGGTGTGTGACGTAGCTGGTAGGGGTCGAGGGTGGGTTCCTTGAGGTGTGTGACGTAGCTGGTAGGGGTTGAGGGTGGGTTCCTTGAGGTGTGTGACGTAGCTGGTAGGGGTCGAGGGTGGGTTCATTGTGGTGTGCTAACCAGGAGGTGGGTGAGTAGTTGTTTATTTTCACTGGGTCTTGGTATGCCACCACTGCAGGGTACACTTGCCAACACCTTGCCCCCATTCTGCCAATTCGGAGCCAAGTTAACAATGTGATAATATCTCTGTGGATGATATCATCTTTCCTTTCTCTGACTGCCTCAATGGACTTCTTTATGACTCTATCGCCATCTCTTCCCCTCAGTCTCTCTCTCTCGCTCTCTCTCTCTGAAAATCACAGACTCATCAGTTTCCTGGCCCTGTTCCTGACGGGTGAACTTGCAAGGAGAATATTAACGAACCTCCTCGGCCAATTAACACCTAGCTCACATAACAACCTTTATACCGCCAAACACGCACGCACACACACATGCTGTGCCGAGGAGTAAAGGAACAGAGAGAGAGGGACACTTATAGAGTGTGGAGAGAGAAAGAAAAAGAGAGAGAAGGAAAGAGAGAGAGAAGGAAAGAGAGAGAGAGTTAATTTGGCCTTACTGACCTTATAGGTGGGACATACTAATGCGGGAAGGTTAACAGTATGCATATACAGTATGCATACACACACACACACACACACACACACACACACACACACACACACACACACACACACACACACACAATGGACACACACACACTGCGAACAAACACCATAGCATAAAACTATAAAACATGTCCAGAGACAGACAGGCAGAGAGACCAGGTTAAGGGATGGACAGATGAGAGAGACGAGTGTGAATGATAATGACAGAGGAGAGAGGAGTGTGTATGATAATGACAGAGGAGAGGGAGGAGTGTCAATGCTAATGACAGAGGAGAGAGGAGTGTGTATGATAATGACAGAGGAGAGAGAGGAATGTGAATGATCATGACAGAGGAGAGAGATGGGTGTGAATGATAATGACAGAGGAGAGAGAAGAGGGTGAATGATAATGACATAGGATACAGAGGAGTGTGTATGATAATGATAAAGGAGAGAGAGGAGTGTGAATGATAATGACAGAGGAGAGAGAGGAGTGTGTATGATAATGACAGAGGAGAGAGAGGAGTGTGTATGATAATGACAGAGGAGAGAGAGGAGTGTCAATGCTAATGACAGAGGAGAGAGATGGGTGTGAATGATAATGACAGAGGAGAGAGAAGAGGGTGAATGATAATGACATAGGAGACAGAGGAGTGTGAATGATAATGACAGAGGAGAGAGAGAGGAGTGTGAATGATAATGGCAGAGGAGAGGAGTGTGAATGATAATGACAGGAGAGAGAGGAATGTGTATGATAATGACAGAGGAGAGAGGAGTGTGAATGATAATGACAGAGGAGAGAGAGGAGTGTCAATGCTAATGACAGAGGAGAGAGGAGTGTGAATGATAATGACAGAGGAGAGAGAGAGGAGTGTGTATGATAATGACAGGAGAGAGAGGAGTGTGTATGATAATGATAGAGGAGAGAGGAGTGTGTATGATAATGACAGAGGAGAGAGGAGTTTGAATGATAATGACAGGAGAGAGGAGTGTGTATGATAATGACAGAGGAGAGAGGAGTGTGAATGATAATGACAGAGGAGAGAGAGGAGTGTGTATGATAATGACAGGAGAGAGAGGAGTGTGTATGATAATGATAGAGGAGAGAGGAGTGTGTATGATAATGACAGAGGAGAGAGGAGTTTGAATGATAATGACAGGAGAGAGGAGTGTGTATGATAAGGACAGAGGAGAGAGGAGTGTGAATGATAATGACAAGAGGAGAGAGAGGAGTGTGTATGATAATGGCAAGAGAGAGAGGAGTGTGAATGATAATGACAGGAGAGAGAGGAGTGTGTATGATAATGACAGAGGAGAGAGATGGGTGTGAATGATAATGACAGAGGAGAGAGAAGAGGGTGAATGATAATGACATAGGAGACAGAGGAGTGTGAATGATAATGACAGAGGAGAGAGAGAGGAGTGTGAATGATAATGGCAGAGGAGAGAGAGGAGTGTGTATGATAATGACAAAGGAGAGAGGAGTGTGTATGATAATGACAGGAGAGAGGAGTGTGTATGATAATGACAGAGGAGAGAGGAGTGTGAATGATAATGACAGAGGAGAGAGAGGAGTGTGTATGATAATGACAAAGGAGAGAGGAGTGTGAATGATAATGACAGAGGAGAGAGAGGAGTGTGTATGACAGAAGCAGTAATTTGAAACAGAAGAGGAGGCAGAGCGATGAAAGAGAGAGAAAAGTAGGGAATATGTTAAGAGGGATGGAGATAAAGGGAAAGCTTCCCAAGGCTGACAGAGTAGTGAGGCCTGTTTAGTAGAGGAAAGGGTGAGCCGGCCTGTTTAGTAGAGGAAAGGGTGAGCAGGCTGAAAAGGCAGAGGGCTGAAATGAGGAAAAAGTGATTGAGATGAAATCATTAGAAAGGCCTACTTGCAGAGTTCATAGAAATATGCAAATCCACTTAATTTTTCTTAGATTTTCTCTGCCGCTTTCATATCACATTACCCCTTCTTCTGTCAATCTCACATTACCACTTCTTCTGTCAATCTCACATTACCCCTTCTTCTGTCAATCTCACATTACCACTTCTTCTGTCAATCTCACATTACCCCTTCTTCTGTCAATCTCACATTACCCCTTCCTCTGTAAATCTCACATTACCCCTTCCACTGTCAATCTCACATTACCCCTTCTTCTGTCAATCTCACATTACCCCTTCCTCTGTCAATCTCACATTACCCCTTCCACTGTCAATCTCACATTACCCCTTCCACTGTCAATCTCACATTACCCCTTCCACTGTCAATCTCACATGGCCCCTTCCACTGTCAATCTCACATGGCCCCTTCCACTGTCAATCTCACATGACCCCTTCCACTGTCAATCTCACATTACCCCTTCCACTGTCAATCTCACATTACCCCTTCCACTGTCAATCTCACAGGACTCCTTCCACTGTCAATCTCACATTACCCCTTCCACTGTCAATCTCACATTACCCCTTCCACTGTCAATCTCACATTACCCCTTCCACTGTCAATCTCACAGTACCCCTTCCACTGTCAATCTCACATTATAAATTCCACTGTCAATCTCACATTACCCCTTCCACTGTCAATCTCACATGACCCCTTCACTGTCAATCTCACATTACCCCTTCCACTGTCAATCTCACATGACCCCTTCACTGTCAATCTCACATTACCCCTTCCACTGTCAATCTCACATTACCCCTTCCACTGTCAATCTCACATTACCCCTTCCACTGTCAATCTCACATTATACATTCCACTGTCAATCTCACATTACCCCTTCAACTGTCAATCTCACATTCCACCTTCCACTGTCAATCTCACATGACCTCTTCCACTGTCAATCTCACATGACCTCTTCCTCTGTCAATCTCACATGACCTCTTCCACTGTCAATCTCACATTACCCCTTCCACTGTCAATCTCACATGACCTCTTCCTCTGTCAATCTCACATGACCTCTTCCACTGTCAATCTCACATTACCCCTTCCTCTGTCAATCTCACAATACCCCTTCCACTGTCAATCTCACATTACCCCTTCCTCTGTCAATCTCACAATACCCCTTCCACTGTCAATCTCACATTACCCCTTCCACTGTCAATCTCACATTACCCCTTCCACTGTCAATCTCACATTACCCCTTCCACTGTCAATCTCACATTACCCCTTCCACTGTCGATCTCACATTACCCCTTCCACTGTCAATCTCACATTACCCTTCCACTGTCAATCTCACATTACCCCTTCCACTGTCAATCTCACATTACCCCTTCCACTGTCAATCTCACATTACCCCTTCCACTGTCAATCTCACATTACCCCTTCCACTGTCAATCTCACATTACCCCTTCCACTGTCAATCTCACATGGCCCCTTCCACTGTCAATCTCACATGGCCCCTTCCACTGTCAATCTCACATTACCCCTTCCACTGTCAATCTCACATTACCCCTTCCACTGTCAATCTCACATTACCCCTTCTTCTGTCAATCTCACATTACCACTTCTTCTGTCAATCTCACATTACCCCTTCTTCTGTCAATCTCACATTACCCCATTCCTCTGTAAATCTCACATTACCCCTTCCACTGTCAATCTCACATTACCCCTTCTTCTGTCAATCTCACATTACCCCTTCCTCTGTCAATCTCACATTACCCCTTCCACTGTCAATCTCACATTACCCCTTCCACTGTCAATCTCACATTACCCCTTCCACTGTCAATCTCACATGGCCCCTTCCACTGTCAATCTCACATGGCCCCTTCCACTGTCAATCTCACATGACCCCTTCCTCTGTCAATCTCACAATACCCCTTCCACTGTCAATCTCACATTACCCCTTCCTCTGTCAATCTCACAATACCCCTTCCACTGTCAATCTCACATTACCCCTTCCACTGTCAATCTCACATTACCCCTTCCACTGTCAATCTCACATGACCCCTTCCACTGTCAATCTCACATTACCCCTTCCACTGTCGATCTCACATTACCCCTTCCACTGTCAATCTCACATTACCCCTTCCACTGTCAATCTCACATTACCCCTTCCACTGTCAATCTCACAGTACCCCTTCCACTGTCAATCTCACATTACCCCTTCCACTGTCAATCTCACATTACCCCTTCCACTGTCAATCTCACATTACCCCTTCCACTGTCAATCTCACTCTCTCTGACGCTCTCCCTCATTGTCTCTCTCTCATCACTCCTCCTCCCCCTTCCTCTTTCATTCTTATTACTCTCGATCTCACTCACTCTTCCCTTCACTCTCTCTCTCGTACTCACTCTCTCTTTCGCTCTCTTTCTCCCCTTTCCTCGTTCATTCTTATTACTCACGATCTCACTCTCTCTCTCTATCACACTCTCTCTCTCATTCTCCTTATTAAAGCAGTGTTCATTTTAATATACTGAAGTTAATATACTGTAAGTATGTCAGCTCAATTACTCACAATCTTTACATCCTAGTGGCACTGAGTAAATCCGTATGTTTGTGTGTGTGAGTGCAGGGATTATGGATTATAAGATTCACCATAGAAAAAGACAGCTGTCCTTCCTAATGACAATCTGTCACCACTCTCTTTGTCACGTCTCTCACCTCTTCTAATCCCTCACTTTGTCTTTTCATGGCCATCCAGCACTGTGTCCACTCCCCTCCTCTTAACGCTCCATACAGAGGCATCATTCCAGGGGCCCTTCTCCCACCAAGGTGACCCTACCTCCCACTCAAAAATACTGCCACATATTTCACTACAAAATAACACAAGGTATCTACAGCTGCCTGCATCAATCTGATCTATCTCCTGATTGCTTTTTTCTCCCTCTTCATCTGCCTTAGGTTGTTTTATCCATCTGCCTTAGGCTGTTTTATCCATCTGCCTTAGGCTGTTTGGAGTCATTAATAGTGAGAAAAATACTGCTATATTTACCTATGGGTGGCAGGTAGCCTAGCGGTTAGAGCGTTGGGCCTGTAACCGAAAGGTTGCTGGTTTGAATCCCTGAGCTGGCTAGGTTAAAACATCTTCCGATGTGCCCTTGAGCAAGGCACTTACCCCTAGCTGCTCCAGGGTCTCTGTCAATAACAGCTGATGCCTGGCCGTGACCACACTCTCTGAGGGCGTCTTTAATTTTTAAATTTTTATTTCACCTTTATTTAACCAGGTAGGCTAGTTGAGAACAAGTTCTCATTTACAACTATGACCTGGCCAAGATAAAGCAAAGCAGTTCAACAAATACAACAACACAGAGTTGCACATGGAATAAACAAACATACAGTCAATAATACAGTAGAGAAAGTCTATATACAGTGTGTGCAAATGAGGTAAGATAAGGGGAGTGAGGCAATAAATAGGCCAGAGTGGCGAAATTATTACAGTATGGCAAATGAAACACTGGGGTGATAGATGTGCAGAAGATGAGTGTGCAAGTAGCGGTACTGGGGTGCAAAGGAGCAAAATAAATAAAATAAATAACAAAATGGTGATGAGGTAGTTGGATGGGCTATTTACAGATTGGCTATGTACAGGTGCAGTGATTTGTGAGCTGCTCTGACAGCTGGTGCTTAAAGCTAGTGAGTGAGATATGAGTCTCCAGCTTCAGTGATTTTTGCAGTTCGTTCCAGTCATTGGCAGCAGAGAACTGGAAGGAAAGGTGGCCGAAGGAGGAATTGGCTTTGGGGGAGACCATAGAGATATACCTGCTGGAGTGCTTGCTACGGGTGGGTGCTGCTATAGTGAGCAGTGAGCTGAGATAAGGCGGGGCTTTACCTGGCAACAACTTATAGATGACCTGGAGCCAATGGGTTTGGCGACGGATATGAAGCGAGGGCCAGCCAACGAGAGCATACATGTAGCAGTGGTGGGTAATATATGGGGTTTTGGTGACAAAACGGATGGTGCTGTGATAGACTGCATCCATTTTGCTGAGTAGAGTATTGGAGGCTATTTTGTAAATGACATCGCCGAAGTCAAGGATCGGTAGGATAGTCAGTTGTACTAGGTCTCAGGGGATATGCAAAAAAAACAACTTCCAAATTCACATGCATATAATACACACTTGTACATGTGTGAAATAGGACAAATGTAAGTACCTATGTAAGTAATAATCCTCGCATCAATGCCCTCACACGCTGAGAAAACACAGTGAACACACAGTACACACAAACCCTGTCATTCTGACTCATTGTTGTGGTGTTGTGGGATGGTTCCTATCATTTCCATTTAGTCTAAAGTATAGCAGATTCCTCTGAGGGGAGGTAATGATAGTGATTACACACCTCTACCTGTGTTAGCCAATCACACACACACACACCACACTGCTCAGCTGGGCACCTCCCATCACTCACATCCTCACACCCCCAGGCATTGGCATACACACTTAGCTACAAATACAAATCTGTGCACACACACACTAACACAAGCACTTACAAACACGCAGACACACAAACATACACAAATATCCTTCTAACCCTTTTTCCGCAGCCAACTCCCCACACATCCATCGCCTAGCAACCTATCAGCAGACACCCTCACCTCTAGACCCGTGCCTCACATCCTGAATGGCAGCCAATCAGGTGAGCCACTCCCTTGGGGGATACCACTGTGATCAAAAGGTAGGGGTGGGGGACTGGGTGCTTGGGTTGCAGATATGGTCAAACACTGAAAATGTCAGTATCTCTATCCTTCACTTTCTCTCTCGCTCTGCTTTTCATTCTCTTTCTCTCCCTCCATTCTTTCTCGTTGCCTCTCTTTCCTCCTCTTTCCCTCACTCTCTCACCTTTCCATCATTCCTTCTACCTCTCTCTCACTCTCTCTCTCCCACTCTCTCTCTCCCTCTCTCTCTCCCCCTCTCTCTCTCTCCTATCTATCCATGTCTATTCCTGTGCCTCAGCTGTCTTTTCCATCATCTAGATTTCTCCCTGGTGTGCACTTTTTTTTCACCTCATCACTTTGCTACCCCCCTTCCTTCACCCCTTCCCCCTTTCCCTTCTTCCTTTGCTTTCCTTGACTCTCCCTCCATCTCCATATCGCTCTCCTGCTCTCCTTTCCCCCCTCCGTCACACTGTCTCAGTCTTCCCCTCTCTGACTCTCTCATCCTCCTCTCAACCTCTCTCTTCTGCTCTCCCTTCCCCCTCCGTCACACTCTCAGTCTTCCCCTCTCTGACTCTCTCATCCTCCTCTCAACCTCTCTCTCCTGCTCTACCTTCCCCTCTCCGTCACACTGTCTCAGTCTTCCCTCCCTGACTCTCTCATCCTCCTCTCAACCTCTCTCTTCTGCTCTCCCTTCCCCCTCCGTCACACTGTCTCAGTCTTCCCTCCCCGACTCTCTCATCCTCCTCTCAACCTCTCTCTCCTGCTCTCCCTTCCCCCTCCGTCACACTGTCTCAGTCTTTCCCTCTCTGACTCTCTCAACCTCTCTCTCCTGCTCTCCCTTACCCCCTCCATCACACTGTCAGTCTTTACCTCTCTGACTCTCTCAGCCTCCTCTCTACCTCTCTCTCCTGCACCTTGCTCCCCCTCCCCTCTATCTTTCTCGTCTTCTCATCTCTAACACTGTCACACACTTTCTATCATAGACACCCTTTATCTTTCTCTCTGTCCCCATCTCACACCCTCTATCTGCCTCTCTCTCTCTCTCCGTCACCATCTCTCTCTTTCTCCCTCTCTCCCTTCGTCATTAGTATGTTGGCTGTGTCCTGTAGTGATTGTGGTGAGCGTTGGGCCAGAGTTCAGGGAGAGGACAGGAGGAGCATAGCAGGTGCTGGGAGGACACACTCACACACACACACAAAGAGAGTCACAGACACACACAAAAATGTGATAACACACGCAGACAAATAATATAAACTGAGCTTGAGGCATACACACACCCACTACCACACCCAGACCACACCCTCTGCACGGGCACTAATACAATAGTATAGCAATGTTATGCTGAGTCAGGCGTCGACTCTATCTCTGTATCTGTTTGTAATTGGTCTCTATCTCACTTGTATTCTCTGCCACACACACACACACACACACACACACACACACACACACACACACACACACACACACACACACACACACACACACACACACAATCATCATCATCTCTCCTGATAGGTTTCTCCCTCAGGCCAAAAGACACCCATATGAGCCGACCCCTGTAGTTTCTGCTGACTCTGATCTAACACACTGGCACACAGAGAGAGGTCTGGGGAGTGTGAGTGTGTGCGTGTGTCCGTGTTAGTGCGTGTGTCCGTCTGTGTGTGTGTGTGTGTGTGTGTGTGTGTGGGAGAGTGTGTGTGAGAGAGAATGTGTGTGTGAAAGTCCCTGAGTCCCACAGTGCCTAAGATATCATGAAGTCTCATGCAGCTTCACTATGACACCCCATACACTAACAGAGACTAGAGATCCCTGCTGTCAGGGAGGGAGGGAGGGAGGGAGGGAGGGAGGGAGGGAGGGAGGGAGGGAGGGAGGGAGGGAGGGAGGGAGGGAGGGAGGGAGGGAGGGAGGGAGGGAGGGAGAGGAGCGACAGATAAAACAGTAGAGAGAGAAGGGATGAGGGTGAATCAGAGAGAGACATAGAGAAGTCGACAGAAGTAGGGATAGACAGAGATCGGGAGATTGAGAGAGAGAGAGAAAGACATCAACAGAGAGGGTAAGAAAGAGGGGATAGCCAGGGCAATTAGAGGAAGAGAGGGAGAGAGAGTCATGGAAATATATCCCTTATCTGGAGCCCTCTGGGGGAAGGAGAGAAATGGAGAGAATGTGAGATGAGGAGGAGATGGCCATTGAAAGCTGGGCCTGAGACGTCATTAATTCCCATTGCTTTTAGCTGTGTGAGAAGTACTTTGGCAACAATGGAATCATCAGGCTCTCAGCAAGATCTGAATGGGACTGAGAAAGGAGATGGGGAGGGAGAGAGGAATGGAGAGGCAGACAGAGCAATAGAGAGAGGGTGTGGAGTGCCACAGATTGAGGTAAAGGAGGGGAGAGGGGGAAGTGAGACGAGGGAGGAGCACGTAGACCTCTGTGATGGAAAGGATTCATTCTGTTGAGGGTCATCCATTTAGAAAGGAGGCCCAGAGGGAGATGATTCATTTTGTTGAGGGCCATCCATTTAGAGGAGGCCCAGTGGGAGAGGATTCATTTTGTTGAGGGCCATCCATTTAGAAAGGAGGCCCAGAGGGAGATGATTAATTTTGTTGAGGGCCATCCATTTAGAGGAGGCCCAGTGGGAGAGGATTCATTTTGTTGAGGGCCATCCATTTAGAAAGGAGGCCCAGTGGGAGAGGATTCATTTTGTTGAGGGCCATCCATTTAGAAAGGAGGCCCAGTGGGAGAGGATTCATTTTGTTGAAGGCCATCTATTTAGAGGAGGCCTAGTGGGAGAGGATTCATTTTGTTGAGGGCCATCTATTTAGAGGAGGCCCAGTGGGAGAGGACTCATTTTGTTGAGGGCCATCTATTTAGAGGAGGCCTAGTGGGAGAGGATTCATTTTGCTGAGGGCCATCTATTTAGAGGAGGACCAGTGGGAGAGGACTCATTTTGTTGAGGGCCATCTATTTAGAGGAGGCCCAGTGGGAGAGGATTATGTGTCAAGCTTTTGGTGTCACAACGATTAGTTATTGTCTATTCACAATCCACAGAGACAAAGGGACAGACAGAGAACATATGTGTGTGTGTGTGTGTGAATGTGTGTTGTGTGTGTGTGTAAGTGGTGTGTGTGTGTGAGAGCGATTGTATGTGTAGGTGGGAGGTGTGTGTTGCTGAGAGGGAGCTTTCTGAACATACATCATAAAGACCAACATTTTCTGCAATTTATTTGTTTAAAAAAATTCTATGGCCACTGATGTCATTGTGGAATGGGAGTATTGTTCAAACACAATGTTGAACACACACCACGCCGAGCACCTGGAATCCACACATTCTTTACATGCCCCAATCTCATAATTACTGCCCACTCTCCCTCCTTTCTCTCCATCCCTCTCTCCCTCTTTCTGTCTGTGTTGATTATTTGCCATTTAAGCCCATGGAACGTCTGTGTTCTGTCGCCTGTCTGCCCATCGGTCTTTCTCTCTTTCTCCTCTTTTGTTCTCTCCTCTCCCCCTTCTGAACAAACAATAAAGTCATTGTACAGAGTGAAATAACTGCAGACAAAAGATCTTTTTTCCCCCAATGTTTTTCTCCCTCTATTGTCTGGCTCCCCCTCCTCATTATTGTCTTTCTGCAGTGTTGGGAACAGTGCAGGACAATAGCAGCCTAATGAGTACAGTGCCCCCCCTGACCCGTCAGGCAGGGAGGTGTAATTGCAGTTAATTCCGCTAATAGCTGCTTGGCTAATAATAACATTGGCAGCAGCAGTAATATAGAATTCAGTTCACACATTCTCCATCTCTCAAGGCCTAGCCCATTAGCACATAGCTTTCACACACTGTCCTGGGCTTTTAGGAGGCTAAAAGAGGAAGCAACAAAAAGCCTATTTACCAGCTAAAGACCACAGCCAATAAGTAACTAGGGAGAAAAAAAGGTATTGCTTTTGGTGCCATAATAACTGTCATTCCCATAATAACTGTAAAAGAATGGCACCCTATTTCAGTGTCAGTCATATGAGGGTAGGACAGGTATAGAGGGTTTGTCAAATCCATGCTTTAAAACAGGCCATGCGTAAAAAATGTAGGGTTGCTTTTCGTTTATCCCTAAATGCCTGTTCTGGGGTGAGGGCAGAGGTAGTGGTTTTTATTTATACCCAATGTCTGTTATAGAGTGGAGGTGGGGTAATGGTGTTCTGATGTCTGTTATGGAGTGGAGGTGGGGTAATGGTGTTCTGATGTCTGTTATAGAGTGGAGGTGGGGTAATGGTGTTCTGATGTCTGTTATAGAGTGGAGGTGGGGTAATGGTGTTCTGATGTCTGTTATAGAGTGGAGGTGGGGTAATGGTGTTCTGATGTCTGTTATAGAGTGGAGGTGGGGTAATGGTGTTCTGATGTCTGTTATAGAGTGGAGGTGGGGTAATGGTGTTCTGATGTCTGTTATAGAGTGTAGGTGGGGTAATGGTGTTCTGATGTCTGTTATAGAGTGGAGGTGGGGTAATGGTGTTCTGATGTCTGTTATAGAGTGGAGGTGGGGTAATGGTGTTCTGATGTCTGTTATAGATTGGAGGTGGGGTAATGGTGTTCTGATGTCTGTTATAGAGTGGAGGTGGGGTAATGGTGTTCTGATGTCTGTTATAGAGTGGAGGTGGGGTAATGGTGTTCTGATGTCTGTTATAGAGTGGAGGTGGTAATGGTGTTCTGATGTCTGTTATAGGGTGGAGGTGGGGTAATGGTGTTCTGTTGTCTGTTATGGAGTGGAGGTGGGGTAATGGCTTTCTGATGTCTGTTATAGAGTGGAAATGGGGTAATGGCATTCTGATGTCTGTTATAGAGTGGAGGTGGGGTAATGGTGTTCTGATGTCTGTTATAGGGTGGAGGTGGGGTAATGGTGTTCTGTTGTCTGTTATGGAGTGGAGGTGGGGTAATGGCTTTCTGATGTCTGTTATAGAGTGGAAATGGGGTAATGGCATTCTGATGTCTGTTATAGAGTGGAGGTGGGGTAATGGTGTTCTGATGTCTGTTATATAGTGGAGGTGGGGTAATGGTATTCTGATGTATGTTATAGAGTGGAGGTGGGGTAATGGTGTTCTGATGTCTGTTATAGGGTGGAGGTGGGTAATGGTGTTCTGATGTCTGTTATAGAGTGGAGGTGGTAATGGTGTTCTGATGTCTGTTATATAGTGGAGGTGGTAATGGTGTTCTGATGTCTGTTATAGAGTGGAGGTGGGGTAATGGTGTTCTGATGTCTGTTATAGAGTGGAGGTGGGGTAATGGTGTTCTGATGTCTGTTATAGAGTGGAGGTGGGGTAATGGTGTTCTGATGTCTGTTATATAGTGGAGGTGGTAATGGTGTTCTGATGTCTGTTATAGAGTGGAGGTGGTAATGGTATTCTGATGTCTGTTATAGAGTGGAGGTGGGGTAATGGTGTTCTGATGTCTGTTATATAGTGGAGGTGGTAATGGTGTTCTGATGTCTGTTATAGAGTGGAGGTGGGGTAATGGTATTCTGATGTCTGTTATAGAGTGGAGGTGGACATGGTGTTCTGATGTCTGTTATAGAGTGGAGGTGGGGTAATGGGGTTCTGATGTCTGTTATCGAGTGGAGGTGGGGTAATGGTGTTCTGATGTCTGTTATAGAGCGGAGGTGGGGTAATGGTGTTCTGATGTCTGTTATAGAGGTGATGGTGATGGTTATAGTGTGTTTGAGGCTGAGACCTGATAAAGAGGAGACAGCAGGTGGGGATGAGATGGCTCTAGAGATGGGTATTTTATGATGCCTTCACCTACAGTCATTACACTGGAACCAAGATAAGAGTATGTGCGTGTGTGTCTGATAGTTTTGAAGTGTGTCGAGTGTGTGTTTGATGATGCATTTGGAGTGGCTAGAGAACATTTCTCGCTGTGAGCAATCTGGAGCTGGCCGCACTCCTCCACTCATCCCTCTCTTCTCTTGTCTCAAACGGCAATTTGTAAAACAGGGACCACCGCTAGCCTCTCCCTCGCTCCACAGCCCCGCACAGCACACTGCTCCCCTACCTCATCTCTCTCTCTCTCATCTCACTTCCTCCTGTTCAGTTTCTTCTTCTCTCTCATCTCACTTCCTCCTGTTCAGTTTCTTCTTCTCTCTCATCTCACTTCCTCCTGTTCAGTTTAATCTTCTCTCTCATCTCACTTCCTCCTGTTCAGTTTCTTCTTCTCTCTCATCTCACTTCCTCCTGTTCAGTTTCTTCTTCTCTCTCATCTCACTTCCTCCTGTTCAGTTTCTCCTTCTCTCTCATCTCACTTCCTCCTGTTCAGTTTCTCCTTCTCTCTCATCTCACTTCCTACTGTTCAGTTTCTTCTTCTCTCTCATCTCACTTCCTCCTGTTCAGTTTCTTCTTCTCTCTCATCTCACTTCCTCCTGTTCAGTTTCTCCTTCTCTCTCATCTCACTTCCTCCTGTTCAGTTTCTTCTTCTCTCTCATCTCACTTCCTCCTGTTCAGTTTCTTCTTCTCTCTCATCTCACTTCCTCCTGTTCAGTTTAATCTTCTCTCTCATCTCACTTCCTCCTGTTCAGTTTCTTCTTCTCTCTCATCTCACTTCCTCCTGTTCAGTTTCTTCTTCTCTCTCATCTCACTTCCTCCTGTTCAGTTTCTCCTTCTCTCTCATCTCACTTCCTCCTGTTCAGTTTCTCCTTCTCTCTCATCTCACTTCCTCCTGTTCAGTTTCTTCTTCTCTCTCTCTCTCCTCTATTTGATGGAAGTGGCTGATCTACACACACACACACACACACACACACACACACACACACACACACACACACACACGCCCCTTAAACCCCCTATGTTCCTTTGAGACCCCTCCGAGCATCATGATAAACATCCCTCTCTCTCTCTATCACCATGTCATCCTCCCCCAAACATTCCTATGTTCCTTCTTGTTTTCCCTTCTATAATCTCTCTCCTCAGTCTGTCAATCATTTAGTTATAAAACAACCCTCGCTAGTCACTGCCTTATCATTCTGTCATGTTCTTTTGTTGCTACCTCCTTCCCTCACTTTCCCTTCTTCTACTATCAACCTACACACTGTTGTATCTCTGTCAAAGCCTATGGTCTATTATATCATTCACCATCCCCATCGTCCAATCGCTCGTCCTCCTTCATCCCTTTTTCTAATATCACTCTTTCCATCTCCCTCGCTCTCCACCCCTTCCCTCCACTTGTGTTCTTCCGTTTCGCATCACTGGGGGTCGCCATGACAACGTCACCCTGACAACCAGCCCTCCTCCCAAGGTTCCGCTCATCTGCATCTCATTTGCATGTTGTCAGAGCGACCAGCGGCATTTGACTTTGACAACAGAGGGACTGGTGTGACCCTGTCCAGCATGCTTTCTCTTCAGTCCTCAACTGTTCTCACCCGTTCTCACCCCCTGGCTTCTGGCTGTTCACCCCCCAGCTAGACTCCCAATCCCTCCTCCTGTCAACCCCTCATTCCCTCTCTCACTCTTTCTCTCGCTCTGTGCCTGTCCATTTTCAGACCTCCGTCTAGGGCTGGGTGATATATCAAATTAATTTGAATTAATGTTTAAGCATGGTATTCCAAATACCTGTATTGTAAGAATCAAGGTTTTGTTTATTTGTCGTTTTTATGGGTGTTTATGTCCGCTTATTCTCATGTTGTCTTTTTGGTCTCATGTCCTTTGCTTCTTTTGCTGAGACTGTGCATCTTTCCATTTACACACGCACACCAAGCCCCTCCCCCAACACACCAAGCCCCCCCCCCACACCAAGCCACTCCCCCCACACACCAAGCCACTCCCCCCACACACCAAGCCACTCCCCCTGCTACTCATAACAACAAAAATGGGAGCTCACTTCTTCCTCTCTGACAAGCGCTTTCAACTCGCTATTTGCATTTGAGGTTTGGTCCAACAGAATGAGTCATATGGAGACTGAAACACATTGAAACATTATTTTACTGGAATAGAGAAGCTTACATTTAGCCTAGGTATAATTTCACAAGGCGTGAATTCATTAGATTATTTGACCTTCAATTGTACAACAAAGCCTGTTTAGAGACAAAAAAAACCATCTAGATATATATCATGAATCGCCCATAATTAAGAAAAATAAATGTAGATATCATTTTTAGGCCATATGGCCCAGTCCTACCTCTGTCTGCCACTCACCCCATCATTCTCCCATTCCCCCTCTTGGTCCCACCTGATTCCAAACCGCTGATTTCAAAACACTCACCATAAATAACACTCTCCTCTCTCTCCTCCCTCTCCCCTCCATTTAGTTCTTTAAAAAAAAACATGTATTTCTTCTCTCCATTTCCCCATAATTGTTTATTTCCCACCTTTCTATATCTTCCCCCTTACTTCCTGTGACTGTTGTTCAATTACGTCGACCTCTTTAGACAAAGAGCTGTCCATTCATTTCTCTATAACCCCACGAACACAGCTGCTACTAAACAGCCAGCCTCTCCCTCCTCAGCAGATGGAGTTAAGACATTTACATATCATCTCCATAATAATATAATAATAATAATAATAATAAATTACATTTGAAGAGCGCTTTTCATTTACAGATGTCAATCACAAAGCTCTTTACATTGAGAACAACCATTAAGACACAGCAGACTGGGAAGATGTCCTCAAGTAGCTGTGCAATTTAACACTTGTCTAGATTTGACGTTTTGGAAAAGATTTGAACTGGTTAATGAAACACAAAAGCGATGGATGGGGGTTTTAGTTAAGTGAATTCTGCCACAATCACGATTAGCATTCCTCATTTGCTTCACCACTCCGAAAAATTACATGCCAGAATAAACAATATCACCAAGTCACTTCCCATCTCCACATCCTCCCTCAGCCAAACGGAAGATAAACGATGAATTACAGACCGAAATTGTTCCTAAAAAGAACTGTCTGTTATGTTGTGATATTATCCAGAGGTATTTAAGATCAATCCGCAGCACGGAAGAGATAACTGAATTGTTCTGTGCTTTATTACCATAGAGGACACATATGGCATGTCAAATAGGCAGAAATTTGATGTCTTTCCAGTTATTACACACAGCATGTGTGTGTGTGTGTGTGTGTGTATGTGTGTGTGTGTGTGTGTGGGAGAGGGGAGGGGGGGCAGTGTGTGCGTCACTAACCAACACTGTCTCCCTCTATGGTTCCCAGTTGACATTTTAAAAGCTAGAGAGAGTAAGACAGAGCTAGCTTTATGAAAACGAACAAACCCTCGGCACAGAGAGAGAGGGAGGCGGGGATAGGGACCAACAAAGAGAGGAAGAGGGGGACACGGAAACAGAGGAACGGGCTAGGCCATTTCATTGATTTAAAATAGAAACAGGGGGAGGGAAAAGAGAGAGAGACAGACTGGCTACTGCATAGCATGTTTTATGATATAACACAATTATACAGACAGAAGAGAGAGACTGAGACAGAATGAGAAAGGTAAAGAATGGAAAATAAATCATTAAAAACCCTTTACAGACGTGTCCTTGAATGACCTCATCGACACACACACACACACACACACACACACACACACACACACACACACACACACACACACACACACACACACACACACACACACACACACACACACACACACACACACACACACACACACACACACCACACACACATTGTGGAACATTCCAATACAGAACAGTCCAGCTCCACTTTATAAATGTAGGTACAGAACAGTCCAGCTCCACTTTATAAATGTAGGTACAGAACAGTCCAGCTCCACTTTATAAATGTAGGTACAGAACAGTCCAGCTCCACTTTATAAATGTAGGTACAGAACAGTCCAGCGCCACTTTATAAATGTAGGTACAGAACAGTCCAGCTCCACTTTATAAATGTAGGTACAGAACAGTCCAGCTCCACTTTATAAATGTAGGTACAGAACAGTCCAGCTCCACTTTATAAATGTAGGTACAGAACAGTCCAGCTACACTTTATAAATGTAGGTACAGAACAGTCCAGCTCCACTTTATAAATGTAGGTACAGAACAGTCCAGCTACACTTTATAAATGTAGAGTACAGAACAGTCCAGCTCCACTTTATAAATGTACGTACAGAACAGTCCAGCTCCACTTTATAAATGTACGTACAGAACAGTCCAGCTACACTTTATAAATGTAGGTACAGAACAGTCCAGGTCCACTTCATAAATGTAGGTACAGAACAGTCCAGGTCCACTTTATGAATGTAGGTGCAGAACAGTCCAGTACAGAACAGTCCAGCTCCACTTTATAAATGTAGGAACAGAACAGTCCAGGTCCACTTCATAAATGTAGGTACAGAACAGTCCAGGTCCACTTTATGAATGTAGGTGAAGAACAGTCCAGTACAGAACAGTCCAGCTCCACTTTATAAATGTAGGTACAGAACAGTCCAGGTCCACTTTATAAATGTAGGAACAGAACAGTCCAGCTCCACTTTATAAATGTAGGAACAGAACAGTCCAGGTCCACTTTATAAATGTAGGTACAGAACAGTCCAGCTCCACTTTATAAATGTAGGTACAGAACAGTCCAGCTCCAATTTATGAATGTAGGTGCAGAACAGTCCAGCTCCACTTTATGAATGTAGGTGCAGAACAGTCCAGTACAGAACAGTCCAGCTCCACTTTATAAATGTAGGTACAGAACAGTCCAGGTCCACTTTATGAATGTAGGTGCAGAACAGTCCAGTACAGAACAGTCCAGCTCGACTTTATAAATGTAGGTACAGAACAGTCCAGGTCCACTTTATAAATGTAGGTACAGAACAGTCCAGCTCCACTTTATAAATGTAGGAACAGAACAGTCCAGCTCCACTTTATGAATGTAGGTGCAGAACAGTCCAGTACAGAACAGTCCAGGTCCACTTTATAAATGTAGGTACAGAACAGTCCAGCTCCACTTTATAAATATAGGTACAGAACAGTCCAGCTCCACTTTATAAATGTAGGTACAGAACAGTCCAGGTCCACTTTATAAATGTAGAGTACAGAACAGCCCAGCTCCACTTTATAAATGTAGGTACAGAACAGCCCAGCTCCACTTTATAAATGTAGGTACAGAACAGTCCAGCTCCACTTTATAAATGTAGGTACAGAACAGTCCAGCTCCACTTTATAAATGTAGGTACAGAACAGTCCAGCTCCACTTTATAAATGTAGGTACAGAACAGTCCTGCTACACTTTATAAATGTAGGTACAGAACAGTCCAGCTCCACTTTATAAATGTAGGTACAGAACAGTCCAGCTCCACTTTATAATGTAGGTACAGAACAGTCCAGCTCCACTTTATAAATGTAGGTACAGAACAGTCCAGCTCCACTTTATAAATGTAGGTACAGAACAGTCCAGCTCCACTTTATAAATGTAGGTACAGAACAGTCCAGGTCCACTTTATAAATGTAGGTACAGAACAGTCCAGCTCCACTTTATAAATGTAGGTACAGAACAGTCCAGGTCCACTTTATAAATGTAGAGTACAGAACAGTCCAGCTCCACTTTATAAATGTAGGTACAGAACAGTCCAGCTCCACTTTATAAATGTAGGTACAGAACAGTCCAGCTCCACTTTATAAATGTAGGTACAGAACAGTCCAGCTACACTTTATAAATGTAGAGTACAGAACAGTCCAGCTCCACTTTATAAATGTACGTACAGAACAGTCCAGCTACACTTTATAAATGTAGGTACAGAACAGTCCAGCTACACTTTATAAATGTAGGTACAGAACAGTCCAGCTACACTTTATAAATGTAGGTACAGAACAGTCCAGCTCCACTTTATAAATGTAGGTACAGAACAGTCCAGCTCCACTTTATAAATGTACGTACAGAACAGTCCAGCTACACTTTATAAATGTAGGAACAGAACAGTCCAGCTCCACTTTATAAATGTAGGAACAGAACAGTCCAGGTCCACTTTATAAATGTAGGTACAGAACAGTCCAGCTCCACTTTATAAATGTAGGTACAGAACAGTCCAGCTCCAATTTATGAATGTAGGTGCAGAACAGTCCAGCTCCACTTTATGAATGTGGGTGCAGAACAGTCCAGTACAGAACAGTCCAGCTCCACTTTATAAATGTAGGTACAGAACAGTCCAGGTCCACTTTATAAATGTAGGTACAGAACAGTCCAGCTCCACTTTATAAATGTAGGTACAGAACAGTCCAGCTCCACTTTATAAATGTAGGAACAGAACAGTCCAGCTCCACTTTATAAATGTAGGTACAGAACAGTCCAGCTACACTTTATAAATGTAGGTACAGAACAGTCCAGCTCCACTTTATAAATGTAGGTACAGAACAGTCCAGCTCCACTTTATAAATGTAGTACAGAACAGTCCAGCTCCACTTTATGAATGTAGGTGCAGAACAGTCCAGCTCCACTTTATGAATGTAGGTGCAGAACAGTCCAGCTCCACTTTATGAATGTAGGTGCAGAACAGTCCAGGTCCACTTTATAAATGTAGGTACAGAACAGTCTAGCTCCACTTTATGAATGTAGGTGCAGAACAGTCCAGTACAGAACAGTCCAGCTCCACTTTATAAATGTAGGTACAGAACAGTCCAGGTCCACTTTATAAATGTAGGTACAGAACAGTCCAGGTCCACTTTATAAATGTAGGTACAGAACAGTCCAGGTCCACTTTATAAATGTAGGTACAGAACAGTCCAGGTCCACTTTATAAATGTAGGTACAGAACAGTCCAGCTCCACTTTATAAATGTAGGTACAGAACAGTCCAGCTCCACTTTATAAATGTAGGTACAGAACAGACCAGGTCCACTTTACAAATGTAGGTACAGAACAGTCCAGCTCCACTTTATAAATGTAGGTACAGAACAGTCTAGCTCCACTTTACAAATGTAGGTACAGAACAGACCAGGTCCACTTTATAAATGTAGGTACAGAACAGTCCAGCTCCACTTTATAAATGTAGGTACAGAACAGTCCAGCTCCACTTTATGAATGTAGGTACAGAACAGTCCAGGTCCACTTTATAAATGTAGGTACAGAACAGTCCAGCTCCACTTTATGAATGTAGGTACAGAACAGTCCAGCTCCACTTTATGAATGTAGGTACAGAACAGTCCAGCTCCACTTTATAAATGTAGGTACAGAACAGTCCAGCTCCACTTTATGAATGTAGGTACAGAACAGTCCAGCTCCACTTTATGAATGTAGGTACAGAACAGTCCAGCTCCACTTTATAAATGTAGGTACAGAACAGTCCAGCTCCACTTTATGAATGTAGGTACAGAACACACCATACAGCTCCACATAATAGCCACTGGAACAGAAGTCCGGCTGAGTTAGTGGAAAACACAAAAGCATCAAGATCCATTCCAGATGTGTAAGTGTAACTGCATGTCCATTGTTTTGCAGTGTCATGAGAGCACAGATCGGACAGACAGTGAAAGGGATAGAGAATGACAGACAGAAAGGATTGACCAATAAGGTATACTGATAGAGATAGAGAATGACAGACAGAAAGGATAGACCAATAAGGTATACTGATAGAGATAGAGAATGACAGACAGACAGAAAGGATAGACCAATAAGGTATACTGATAGAGAATGACAGACAGAAAGGATAGACCAATAAGGTATACTGATAGAGAAAAGGATATGGAACAGATGAGAGATGGTGTTTGTTAGAGAGAAAGACAGATGAAGGGAGGGTATGATAGTGGGAGAGGGGGGTCAGAGATCAGATTCATGGAAAGATGAGGTAAGGATTGAGATTAATACAATGATTGATTGGTCGTGCTAAAGTCCCCCTCAAGGAAGAGGATATTTTCATCACCTTCATATTTTTTCTCATTCAATTTCATTTCTCCCTCTGTCCTCCTATCTTTCAATCTGTTCATCATTTTGCCAATACCCTCTCACATCACTCTCTTTCATCTGCATCTATCTGTGCTCTCTCTCTCTGTCTGTTTGTCTGTCTGTCTGCCACCTACCCAACAGACCTCTAACTAAACACTGTGTCCTCCACTTCTCCCTCGCCATCCTCCTTTCCCCCAGGATGCAATTATTGTGTTCCC
>NC_034186.2:70513545-70516045 GCF_002021735.2 Oncorhynchus kisutch | reverse complement strand
TCCTACACACACACACACACTGCTCCTACACACACACACACACACACACTGCTCCTACACAAACACACGCACAGCTCCTACACAAACACACACACACCGCTCCTACACAAACACACACCCACCGCTCCTACACAAACACACACACACTGCTCCTACACACACACACACACACACACTGCTCCTACACAAACACACACACACTGCTCCTACACTAACCGCTGCTACACAAACACCCCAACGCTCCTACACACACACCCTGCTCCTACACAAACACCCCCAACGCTCCGACACACCACACACTGCTCCTACACACACCGCTCCTACACACACACAAACCGCTCCTACACAAAAACACACACTGCTCCTACACAAACAAACACACCGCTCCTACACACACTGCTCCTACACACACACACACTGCTCCTACACACACACACACTGCTCCTACACTAACCGCTGCTACAACAAACACCCCCAACGCTCCTACACACACACCCTGCTCCTACACAAACACCCCCAACGCTCCTACACACACACACTGCTCCTACACACACCGCTCCTACACACACACAAACCGCTCCTACACAAAAACACACACTGCTCCTACACAAACAAACACACCGCTCCTACACACACTGCTCCTACACACACACACACTGCTCCTACACACACACACACACACACTGCTCCGACACACACACACCACACCCGTCCGACACACACACACACACACACACTGCTCCTACACAAACAACACACTGCTCCTACACAAACACTGCTCCTACACACACACACACTGCTCCTACACACACACACTGCTCCTACACACACACACACACACACACACTGCTCCTACACAAACACACACACACACCGCTCCTACACAACCACCGCTCCTACACAAACACACTGCTCCTACACAAACACACACACACACACACACACATACACACACACACACACATACACACACACACCACAAACTGCTCCTACACACACACACTGCTTCCTACACAACACACCACACACACCGCTCCTACACACCACCGCTCCTACACAAACACACACACACACCGCTCCTACACAACCACACACACACACACACTGCTCCTACACAAACACCCCCAACGCTCCTACAAACACACCCTGCTCCTACACAAACACACACACACCCGCTCCTTACACAAACACACACACACACACTGCTCCTACACACACACACATACACACACACCGCTCCTACACACACACAAACCGCTTCCTACACAAACACACACACCGCTCCGACACACACTGCTCATACACACACACACTGCTCCTACACACACACACTGCTCCTACACACACACACTGCTCCTACACACACACACACACACACTGCTCCTACACACACACATGCACTGCTCCTACACACACACACACACTGCTCCTACACAAACAAAACACACTGCTACTACACAAACACACCGCTCCTACACAAACCACACCGCTCCTACACAAACACACACACCCGCTCCTACACACACACACTGCTCCTACACAACACACACACACTGCTCCTACACACACACACACACACCACACACTGCTCCTACACACACACACACACACTGCTCCACACACACACATGCACTGCTCATACAAAAAACACACCGCTCCTACACAAACACACCGCTCCTACACACACACACACACTTGCTCCTACACACACACACATGCACTGCTCCTACACACACACTGCTCCTACACACACACAAACACACACACACCGCTCCTACACAAACACCGCTCCTACACACACACACACTGCTCCTGCACAAACCGCTCCTACACACACACCTGCTCCTACACAAACACACACACACCGCTCCTACACACACACACACACACACTGCTCCTACACACACACACACACACACACACACACACACCGCTCCTACACAACACACACACACTGCTCTCTACACAAACACACCACACCGATCCTAGACACACACACACACACACACTGCTCCTACACACACACACACACACACTGCTCCTACACACACACACACTGCTCCGACACAAACACACACACACACCGCTCTTACACAAACACTGCTCCTACACAAACACTGCTCCTACACACACACACACACACACTGCTCCTACACACACACACTGTTCCTACACACACACACTGTTCCTTACACACACACATTCCTACACACACACACACACACTGCTCCTACACAAACACACACACACAACACTGCTCCTACACAAACACACGCACAGCTCCTACACAAAACACCACACACCACCGCTCCTACACAAAACACACACCCACCGCTCCTACACAAACACACACACACTGCTCCTACACACACACACACAACACCTGCTCCTACACAAACACACACACACTGCTCCTACACTAACCGCTGCTACACAAACACCCCCAACGCTCCTACACACACACCCTGCTCCTACACACAACACCCCCAACGCTCCGACA
>NC_034186.2:70459824-70513445 GCF_002021735.2 Oncorhynchus kisutch | reverse complement strand
GTCATTTACAATTGCGACCTGGCCAAGATAAAGCAAAGCAGTTCGACAGATAAAACGACACAGAGTTACACATGGAGTAAAAACAAACATACAGTCAATAATGCAGTATAAACAAGTCTATATACAATGTGAGCAAATGAGGTGAGAAGGGAGGTAAAGGCAAAAAAAGGCCATGATGGCAAAGTAAATACAATATAGCAAGTAAAATACTGGAATGGTAGTTTTGCAATGGAAGAATGTGCAAAGTAGAAATAAAAAAATAATGGGGTGCAAAGGAGCAAAATAAATAAATAAATAAAAATTAAATACAGTTGGGAAAGAGGTAGTTGTTTGGGCTAAATTTTAGGTGGGCTATGTACAGGTGCAGTAATCTGTGAGCTGCTCTGACAGTTGGTGCTTAAAGCTAGTGAGGGAGATAAGTGTTTCCAGTTTCAGAGATTTTTGTAGTTCGTTCCAGTCATTGGCAGCAGAGAACTGGAAGGAGAGGCGGCCAAAGAAAGAATTGGTCTTGGGGGTGACTAGAGAGATATACCTGCTGGAGCGTGTGCTACAGGTGGGAGATGCTATGGTGACCAGCGAGCTGAGATAAGGGGGGACTTTACCTAGCAGGGTCTTGTAGATGACATGGAGCCAGTGGGTTTGGCGACGAGTATGAAGCGAGGGCCAGCCAACGAGAGCGTACAGGTCGCAATGGTGGGTAGTATATGGGGCTTTGGTGATAAAACGGATTGCACTGTGATAGACTGCATCCAATTTGTTGAGAAGGGTATTGGAGGCTATTTTGTAAATGACATCGCCAAAGTCGAGGATTGGTAGGATGGTCAGTTTTACAAGGGTATGTTTGGCAGCATGAGTGAAGGATGCTTTGTTGCGAAATAGGAAGCCAATTCTAGATTTAACTTTGGATTGGAGATGTTTGATATGGGTCTGGAAGGAGAGTTTACAGTCTAACCAGACACCTAAGTATTTGTAGTTGTCCACGTATTCTAAGTCAGAGCCGTCCAGAGTAGTGATGTTGGACAGGCGGGTAGGTGCAGGTAGCGATCGGTTGAAGAGCATGCATTAGTTTTACTTGTATTTAAGAGCAATTGGAGGCCACGGAAGGAGAGTTGTATGGCATTGAAGCTTGCCTGGAGGGTTGTTAACACAGTGTCCAAAGAAGGGCCGGAAGTATACAGAATGGTGTCGTCTGCGTAGAGGTGGATCAGGGACTCACCAGCAGCAAGAGCGACCTCATTGATGTATACAGAGAAGAGAGTCGGTCCAAGAATTGAACCCTGTGGCACCCCCATAGAGACTGCCAGAGGTCCGGACAGCAGACCCTCCGACTTGACACACTGAACTCTATCAGAGAAGTAGTTGGTGAACCAGGCGAGGCAATCATTTGAGAAACCAAGGCTGTCGAGTCTGCCGATGAGGATATGGTGATTGACAGAGTCGAAAGCCTTGGCCAGATCAATGAATACGGCTGCACAGTAATGTTTCTTATCGATGGCGGTTAAGATATCGTTTAGGACCTTGAGCGTGGCTGAGGTGCACCCATGACCAGCTCTGAAACCAGATTGCATAGCAGAGAAGGTATGGTGAGATTCGAAATGGTCGGTAATCTGTTTGTTGACTTGGCTTTCGAAGACCTTAGAAAGGCACGGTAGGATAGATATAGGTCTGTAGCAGTTTGGGTCAAGAGTGTCCCCCCCTTTGAAGAGGGGGATGACCGCAGCTGCTTTCCAATCTTTGGGAATCTCAGACGACACGAAAGAGAGGTTGAACAGGCTAGTAATAGGGGTGGCAACAATTTCGGCAGATAATTTTAGAAAGAAAGGGTCCAGATTGTCTAGCCCGGCTGATTTGTAGGGGTCCAGATTTTGCAGCTCTTTCAGAACATCAGCTGAATGGATTTGGGAGAAGGAGAAATGGGGAAGGCTTGGGCGAGTTGCTGTTGGGGGTGCAGTGCTGTTGTCCGGGGTAGGAGTAGCCAGGTGGAAAGCATGGCCAGCCGTAGAAAAATGCTTATTGAAATTCTCAATTATGGTGGATTTATCAGTGGTGACAGTGTTTCCTATCTTCAGTGCAGTGGGCAGCTGGGAGGAGGTGTTCTTATTCTCCATGGACTTTACAGTGTCCCAGAACTTTTTTGAGTTAGTGTTGCAGGAAGCAAATTTCTGCTTGAAAAAGCTAGCCTTGGCTTTTCTAACTGCCTGTGTATAATGATTTCTAGCTTCCCTGAACAGCTGCATATCACGGGGGCTGTTCGATGCTAATGCAGAACGCCATAGGATGTTTTTGTGTTGGTTAAGGGCAGTCAGGTCTGGGGAGAACCAAGGGCTATATCTGTTCCTGGTTCTAAATTTCTTGAATGGGGCATGTTTATTTAAGATGGTTAGGAAGGCATTTTTAAAAAATATCCAGGCATCCTCTACTGACGGGATGAGATCAATATCCTTCCAGGATACCCCGGCCAGGTCGATTAGAAAGGCCTGCTCGCAGAAGTGTTTCAGGGAGCGTTTTACAGTGATGAGTGGAGGTCGTTTGACCGCTGACCCATTACGGATGCAGGCAATGAGGCAGTGATCGCTGAGATCTTGGTTGAAGACAGCAGAGGTGTATTTAGAGGGGAAGTTGGTTAGGATGATATCTATGAGGGTGCCCGTGTTTAAGGTTTTGGGGAGGTACCTGGTAGGTTCATTGATTATTTGTGTGAGATTGAGGGCATCAAGTTTAGATTGTAGGATGGCTGGGGTGTTAAGCATGTTCCAGTTTAGGTCGCCTAGCAGCACGAACTCTGAAGATAGATGGGGGGCAATCAGTTCACATATGGTGTCCAGAGCACAGCTGGGGGCAGAGGGTGGTCTATAGCAGGCGGCAACGGTGAGAGACTTGTTTTTAGAGAGGTGGATTTTTAAAAGTAGAAGTTCAAATTGTTTGGGTACAGACCTGGATAGTAGGACAGAACTCTGCAGGCTATCTTTGCAGTAGATTGCAACACCGCCCCCTTTGGCAGTTCTATCTTGTCTGAAAATGTTGTAGTTTGGAATTAAAACTTCAGAATTTTTGGTGGTCTTCCTAAGCCAGGATTCAGACACAGCTAGAACATCCGGGTTGGCAGAGTGTGCTAAAGCAGTGAATAGAACAAACTTAGGGAGGAGGCTTCTAATGTTAACATGCATGAAACCAAGGCTATTACGGTTACAGAAGTCGTCAAAAGAGAGCGCCTGGGGAATAGGAGTGGAGCTAGGCACTGCAGGGCCTGGATTCACCTCTACATCGCCAGAGGAACATAGGAGGAGTAGAATAAGGGTACGGCTAAAAGCTATGAGAATTGGTCGTCTAGAACGTCTGGAACATAGAGTAAAAGGAGGTTTCTGGGGGCGATAAAATAGCATCAAGGTATAATGTACAGACAAATGTATGGCAGGATGTGAATACAGTGGAGGTAAACCTAGGTATTGAGTGATGAAGAGAGAGATATTGTCTCTAGAAACATCGTTGAAACCAGGAGATGTCATTGCATGTGTGGGTGGTGGAACTAATAGGTTGGATAAGGTATAGTGAGCAGGACTAGAGGCTCTACAGTGAAATAAGCCAATAAACACTAACCAGAACAGAAATGGACAAGACATATTGACATTAAGGATAGGCATGCTTAGTCGAGTGATCAAAAGGGTCCGGTGAGTGGAGAGGTTGGTTGGTGATTTAGACAGCTAGCCAGGGCATCGGTAGCAAGCTAGCATAGGATGGAGGTCTGTTAGCCACCCCTTACGTTCCGTCAGTAGATTAGTGGGGTTCCGTGTGGTAGAGGGGATTAATCCAAATCACACAACAACAACAAAAATAAAAACAATAGATATAGTTATAGAGGCCCAAGAAGAAAATATAATAATAATAATTTAAAAAATAATTTAAAAAAATAATAATAATAAAAAAAAATTGTCCGATTGTCTATTCAGATAGCAGCCGGTAAGACAGCTAACGGTTAGCAGGCCGCAGATGGGCGTTCAGGTAACGTCGCGACGGAGGAGCCGGCCGAATAACTCCTTCGGGTAGATAACGTCGGCAGTCCAGTTGTGAAGGCCCGGTGGGGCTCCGCGAAGGCAGTAAAACGGGTCCGGATAGGTGACTGCAGCCCAGGTGTGATTGATGGAACTCAGGAGTGATTGACGGAGCTTGCTAGCTCCGATGGTCACACGGATAGCAGCTAGCTAGCTGTGAGATCCGGGTATGAATGTCCAGGGACATCTTCCGATGTGCCCTTGAGCAAGGCACTTACCCCTAGCTGCTCCAGGGTCTCCGTCAATAATGGCTGATGTCTGGCCCGTGACCCCACTCTCTGAGGGCGTCTCAGGGGATATGCAAAAAAAACAATTCACATGCATATAATACACACTTGTACATGTGTGAAATAGGACAAATGTAAGTACCTACCTAAGGAATAAGCCTCTCATCAATGCCTTCACACGCTGAGAAAACACAGTGAACGCACAGTAAACACAAACCCTGTCATTCTGACTCATTGTTGTGGTGTTGAGGACGTGGTGGGATGGTTCCTATCATTTCCCTTTAGTCTAAAGTATAGTATATTCTTCTGAGGGGAGGTAATGATAGCGATTACACACCTCTACCTGTGTTAGCCAATCACACACACCACACTTCTCAGCTGGGCACCTCCCATCACTCACCCCCAGGCATTGTCATACACACTTAGCTACAAATATAAATCCCACACATCCATCGCCTAGCAACCTATCAGCAGACACTCTCACCTCTACCTCACGTCCTGAATGGAAGCCAATCAGGTGAGCTACTCCCCTGGGGGATACCACTGTGATCAAAAGGTAGGTGTGGGGAACCAGGAGCTTGGGCTCTGTCTGTCTGTCTGTCTCTAGTATGTTGGCTGTGTCCTGTCGTGATTGCGGTGAGTGTTGGGCCAGAGTTCAGGGAGAGGGCAGAAGGAGGGAGTAGCATAGCAGGTGCTGGGAGGACACTGATAACACACACACAAAGAGAGACACTTGAGGCATACACTGAGCTTGAGGCATAAACACATAACCAACTACACCCAGACCACACCCTCTGCACTGGCACTAATACAATAGTATAGTAATGGTGTGCTGAGTCAGGTGTCCACTATCTGTGTCTGTATCACTTTATCTGTTTATAATTGGTCTCTATCTCACTTGCTCTCTGTCACACACACACACACACACACACACACACACACACACACACACACACACACACACACACACACACACACACACACACACACACCTATCAGGAGAGATGATGATGGGAGGGAGAGAGAGAGTTAGTTGTTGTCTATTCACAATCCACAGAGACAAAGGGACAGCCAGAGAACATACGTGTGTGTGTGTGTGTGTGTGTCGTGTGTTTGTTTGTGTGTGTTCTTCCATACGTGTAAGTGGTGTGTGTCCGTGAGAGCGATTGTGTGTGTAGGTGGGCGGTGTGTGTTGCTGAGAGGGAGCTTTCTGAACACACATCATAAAGGCCAACATTTTCTGCTATTTATTTGTTTTTTTAAATTCTATGGCCACTGATGTCATTGTGGAATGGGAGTATTGTTCAAACACAATGTTGAACACACACCACGCCGAGCACCCTGGAATCCAACACATTCTTTACATGCCCCAATTTCATAATTACTGCCCACTCTCCATCCTTTATCTCCATCCATCTCTCCCTCTTTCTGTCTGAGTTGATTATTTGCCATTTAAGCCCATGGAACGTCTGTGTTCTGTCGCCTGTCCGCCCATCGCTCTCTCTCCTCTCTTTCTCGCTCTCTCGTTTTCTCCTCTCTTTCTCTCTCTCGTTCTCTCTCTCTCTTTCTCTCCTCTCTTTCTCTCTCTCCTCTCTTTCTCTCTCCTCTCGTTCTCTCCTCTTTCTCTCTCTTGTTCTCTCCTCTCTTTCTCTCTCTCGTTCTCTCTCTCGTTCTCTCCTCTCGTTCTCTCCTCTCGTTCTCTCCTCTCGTTCTCTCCTCTCGTTCTCTCCTCTCGTTCTCTCCTCTCGTTCTCTCCTCTCGTTCTCTCTCGTTCTCTCTCTCCTCTCGTTCTCTCTCTCTCTCGTTCTCTCTCTCTCTCGTTCTCTCTCTCTCTCGTCTCTCTCTCTCTCTTTCTCTCTCTCTCTTTCTCTCTCTCTCTTTCTCTCTCTCTCTTCTCTCTCTCTCTTTCTCTCTCGTTCTCTCCTCTCTTTCTCTCCTCTCTCTCTCCTCACTTTCTCTCTCGTTCTCTCCTCTCTTTCTCTCTCGTTCTCTCCTCTCTTTCTCTCCTCTTTCTCTCTCTCTTTCTCTCCTCTCTTTCTCTCTCTCTTTCTCTCCTCTCTTTCTCTCCTCTCCACCTTCTGAACAAACAATAAGGTCATTGTACAGAGTGAAATAACTGCAGACAAAATATATATATATTTTTTGATGTTTCTCCCTCCTCATTATTGTCTCTCTGCAGTGTTGGGAACAGCGTGAGACAATAGCAGCCTAATGAGTACAGTGCCCCCCCTGACCCCTCAGGCAGGGAGGTGTAATTGCAATTAATTCCGCTAATGACTGCTTGGCTAATAATAACATTGGCGCAGCAGAAGTACTATAGCATTCAGTTCACACATTCCCCATCTCTCAAGGTCTAGCCCATTAGTACGTAACTTTCACACACTGTCCTGGGCTTTTAGGAGGCTAAAATTGGAAGCAACAAAAGCCTATTTACCAGTAAAGACCCCAGCCAATAAGTAACTAGGGAGAAAAAAAGGTATTGCTTTTGGTGCCATAATAACTGTAAATCCCGCAATAACTGTAGAAGAATGGCACCCTATTTCACTGTCAGTCATATGAGGGTAGGACAGGTATAGAGGGTTTGTCAAATCCATGCTTTAAAACAGGCCATGCGTTAAAAATGTAGGGTTGCTTTTCGTTTATCCCTAAATGCCTGTTCTGGGGTGAGGGCAGAGGTAGTGGTTTTTATTTATACCCAATGTCTGTTATAGAGTGGAGGTGGGGTAATGGTGTTCTGATGTCTGTTATAGGGTGGAGGTGGGGTAATGGTGTTCTGATGTCTGTTATAGAGTGGAGGTGGGGTAATGGTGTTCTGATGTCTGTTATAGAGTGGAGGTGGTTAAATGGTGTTCTGATGTCTGTTATAGAGTGGAGGTGGTTAATGGTGTTCTGATGTCTGTTATAGAGTGGAGGTGGGGTAATGGTGTTCTGATGTCTGTTATAGAGTGGAGGTGGGGTAATGGTGTTCTTATGTATGTTATACGGTGGAGGTGGGGTAATGGTGTTCTGATGTCTGTTCTATGGTGGAGGTGCGGTAATGGTGTTCTGATGTCTGTTATAGAGAGGAGGTGGGGTAATGGTGTTTTGATATCTGTTATCGAGTGGAGGTGGGGTAATGGTGTTCTGATGTCTGTTATAGAGTGGAGGTGGGGTAATGGTGTTCTGATGTCTGTTATAGAGTGGAGGTGGGGGAATGGTGTTCTGATGTCTGTTATAGGGTGGAGGTGGGGAATTGGTGTTCTGATGTCTGTTATAGAGAAGAGGTGGGGTAATGGTGTTCTGATGTCTGTTATAGAGAATAGGTGGGGTAATGGTGTTCTGATGTCTGTTATAGAGTGGAGGTGGGGTAATGGTGTTCTGATGTCTGTTATAGAGTGGAGGTGGGGTAATGGTGTTCTGATGTCTGTTATAGAGTGGAGGTGGGGTAATGGTGTTCTGATGTCTGTTCTATGGTGGAGGTGGGGTAATGGTGTTCTGATGTCTGTTATAGAGTGGAGGTGGGGTAATGGTGTTCTGATGTCTGTTATAGAGTGGAGGTGGGGTAATGGTGTTCTGATGTATGTTATAGAGTGGAGGTGGGGTAATGGTGTTCTGATGTATGTTATACGGTGGAGGTGGGGTAATGGTGTTTTGATGTCTGTTATAGAGGAGGTGGGGTAATGGTGTTCTGATGTCTGTTATAGAGTGGAGGTGGGGTAATGGTGTTCTGATGTCTGTTATAGAGTGGAGGTGGGGTAATGGTGTTCTTATGTATGTTATACGGTGGAGGTGGGGTAAATGGTGTTCTGATGTCTGTTCTATGGTGGAGGTGGGGTAATGGTGTTCTGATGTCTGTTATAGAGAGGAGGTGGGGTAATGGTGTTTTGATATCTGTTATCGAGTGGAGGTGGGGTAATGGTGTTCTGATGTCTGTTATAGAGTGGAGGTGGGGTAATGGTGTTCTGATGTCTGTTATAGAGTGGAGGTGGGGTAATGGTGTTCTGATGTCTGTTATAGAGTGGAGGTGGGGTAATGGTGTTCTGATGTCTGTTCTATGGTGGAGGTGGGGTAATGGTGTTCTGATGTCTGTTATAGAGTGGAGGTGGGGGTAATGGTGTTCTGATGTCTGTTATAGAGAAGAGGTGGGGTAATGGTGTTCTGATGTATGTTATATAGTGGAGGTGGGGTAATGGTGTTCTGATGTTTGTTATATGGTGGAGGTGGGGTAATGGTGTTCTGATGTCTGTTATAGAGTGGAGGTGGGGTAATGGTGTTCTGATGTCTGTTATAGGGTGGAGGTGGGGTAATGATGTTCTGATGTCTGTTATAGAGTGGAGGTGGGTAATGGTGTTCTGAAGTCTGTTATAGAGTGGAGGTGGGGTAATGGTGTTCTGATGTCTGTTATAGAGAAGAGGTGGGGTAATGGTGTTCTGATGTATGTTATATAGTGGAGGTGGGGTAATGGTGTTCTGATGTCTGTTATAGAGTGGATGTGGGGTAATGGTGTTCTGATGTCTGTTATAGAGTGGAGGTGGGGTAATGGTGTTCTGATGTCTGTTATAGGGTGGAGGTGGGGTAATGGTGTTCTGATGTCTGTTATAGAGTGGAGGTGGGGTAATGGTGTTCTGATGTCTGTTATAGAGCGGAGGTGGGGTAATGGTGTTCTGATGTCTGTTATAGGGTGGAGGTGGGGTAATGGTGTTCATGATGTCTGTTATAGAGAAGAGGTGGGGTAATGGTGTTCTGATGTCTGTTATAGAGCGGAGGTGGGGTAATGGTGTTCTGATGTCTGTTATAGAGTGGAGGTGGGGTAATGGTGTTCTGATGCATGTTATACGGTGGAGGTGGGGTAATGGTGTTCTGATGTCTGTTCTATGGTGGAGGTGGGGTAATGGTGTTCTGATGTCTGTTATAGAGTGGAGGTGGGGTAATGATGTTCTGATGTCTGTTCTTGGGTGGAGGTAGGGTAATGGTGTTCTGATGTCTGTTATAGGGTGGAGGTGGGGTAATGGTGTTCTGATGTCTGTTATAGAGTGGAGGTGGGGTAATGGTGTTCTGATGTCTGTTCTATGGTGGAGGTGGGGTAATGGTGTTCTGATGTCTGTTATAGAGTGGAGGTGGGGTAATGATGTTCTGATGTCTGTTCTTGGGTGGAGGTGGGGTAATGGTGTTCTGATGTCTGTTATAGGGTGGAGGTGGGGTAATGGTGTTCTGATGTCTGTTATAGAGTGGAGATGGGGTAATGGTGTTCTGATGTCTGTTATAGAGTGGAGGTGGGGTAATGGTGTTCTGATGTCTGTTATAGAGTGGAGGTGGGGTAATGGTGTTCTGATGTCAGTTATAGAGTGGAGGTGGGTAATGGTGTTCTGAAGTTTGTTATAGAGTGGAGGTGGGGTAATGGTGTTCTGATGTCTGTTATAGGGTGGAGGTGGGGTAATGGTGTTCTGATGTCTGTTATAGAGTGGAGGTGGGGTAATGGTGTTCTGATGTCTGTTATAGAGTGGAGGTGGGGTAATGGTGTTCTGATGTCTGTTATAGAGAAGAGGTGGGGTAATGGTGTTCTGATGTATGTTATATAGTGGAGGTGGGGTAATGGTGTTCTGATGTCTGTTATAGGGTGGAGGTGGGGTAATGATGTTCTGATGTCTGTTATAGAGTGGAGGTGGGTAATGGTGTTCTGAAGTCTGTTATAGAGTGGAGGTGGGGTAATGGTGTTCTGATGTCTGTTATAGAGAAGAGGTGGGGTAATGGTGTTCTGATGTATGTTATAGAGTGGAGGTGGTGTAATGGTGTTCTGATGTTTGTTATATGGTGGAGGTGGGGTAATGGTGTTCTGATGTCTGTTATAGGGTTGGAGGTGGGGTAATGGTGTTCTGATGTCAGTTATAGAGTGGAGGTTGGGTAATGGTGTTCTGATGTCTGTTATAGAGTGGAGGTGGTTAAATGGTGTTCTGATGTCTGTTATAGAGTGGAGGTGGGGTAATGGTGTTCTGATGTCTGTTATAGAGTGGAGGTGGGGTAATGGTGTTCTGATGTCAGTTATAGAGTGGAGGTGGGTAATGGTGTTCTGAAGTTTGTTATAGAGTGGAGGTGGGGTAATGGTGTTCTGATGTCTGTTATAGGGTGGAGGTGGGGTAATGGTGTTCTGATGTCTGTTATAGAGTGGAGGTGGGGTAATGGTGTTCTGATGTCTGTTATAGAGTGGAGGTGGGGTAATGGTGTTCTGATGTCTGTTATAGAGAAGAGGTGGGGTAATGGTGTTCTGATGTATGTTATATAGTGGAGGTGGGGTAATGGTGTTCTGATGTTTGTTATATGGTGGAGGTGGGGTAATGGTGTTCTGATGTCTGTTATAGAGTGGAGGTGGGGTAATGGTGTTCTGATGTCTGTTATAGGGTGGAGGTGGGGTAATGATGTTCTGATGTCTGTTATAGAGTGGAGGTGGGTAATGGTGTTCTGATGTCTGTTATAGAGTGGAGGTGGGGTAATGGTGTTCTGATGTCTGTTATAGAGTGGAGGTGGGGTAATGGTGTTCTGATGTCTGTTATAGAGAAGAGGTGGGGTAATGGTGTTCTGATGTATGTTATATAGTGGAGGTGGGGTAATGGTGTTCTGATGTCTGTTATAGGGTGGAGGTGGGGTAATGATGTTCTGATGTCTGTTATAGAGTGGAGGTGGGTAATGGTGTTCTGAAGTCTGTTATAGAGTGGAGGTGGGGTAATGGTGTTCTGATGTCTGTTATAGAGAAGAGGTGGGGTAATGGTGTTCTGATGTATGTTATAGAGTGGAGGTGGTGTAATGGTGTTCTGATGTTTGTTATATGGTGGAGGTGGGGTAATGGTGTTCTGATGTCTGTTATAGGGTTGGAGGTGGGGTAATGGTGTTCTGATGTCAGTTATAGAGTGGAGGTTGGGTAATGGTGTTCTGATGTCTGTTATAGAGTGGAGGTGGTTAAATGGTGTTCTGATGTCTGTTATAGAGTGGAGGTGGGGTAATGGTGTTCTGATGTCTGTTATAGGGTGGAGGTGGGGTGATGATGTTCTGATGTCTGTTATAGAGTGGAGGTGGGGTAATGGTGTTCTGATGCATGTTATACGGTGGAGGTGGGGTAATGGTGTTCTGATGTCTGTTCTATGGTGGAGGTGGGGTAATGGTGTTCTGATGTCTGTTCTATGGTGGAGGTGGGGTAATGGTGTTCTGATGTCTGTTATAGAGTGGAGGTGGGGTAATGATGTTCTGATGTCTGTTCTTGGGTGGAGGTGGGGTAATGGTGTTCTGATGTCTGTTATAGGGTGGAGGTGGGGTAATGGTGTTCTGATGTCTGTTATAGAGTGGAGATGGGGTAATGGTGTTCTGATGTCTGTTATAGAGTGGAGGTGGGGTAATGGTGTTCTGATGTCTGTTATAGAGTGGAGGTGGGGTAATGGTGTTCTGATGTCAGTTATAGAGTGGAGGTGGGTAATGGTGTTCTGAAGTTTGTTATAGAGTGGAGGTGGGGTAATGGTGTTCTGATGTCTGTTATAGGGTGGAGGTGGGGTAATGGTGTTCTGATGTCTGTTATAGAGTGGAGGTGGGGTAATGGTGTTCTGATGTCTGTTATAGAGTGGAGGTGGGGTAATGGTGTTCTGATGTCTGTTATAGAGAAGAGGTGGGGTAATGGTGTTCTGATGTATGTTATATAGTGGAGGTGGGGTAATGGTGTTCTGATGTTTGTTATATGGTGGAGGTGGGGTAATGGTGTTCTGATGTCTGTTATAGGGTTGGAGGTGGGGTAATGGTGTTCTGATGTCAGTTATAGAGTGGAGGTTGGGTAATGGTGTTCTGATGTCTGTTATAGAGTGGAGGTGGTTAAATGGTGTTCTGATGTCTGTTATAGAGTGGAGGTGGGGTAATGGTGTTCTGATGTCTGTTATAGGGTGGAGGTGGGGTGATGATGTTCTGATGTCTGTTATAGAGTGGAGGTGGGGTAATGGTGTTCTGATGCATGTTATACGGTGGAGGTGGGGTAATGGTGTTCTGATGTCTGTTCTATGGTGGAGGTGGGGTAATGGTGTTCTGATGTCTGTTCTATGGTGGAGGTGGGGTAATGGTGTTCTGATGTCTGTTATAGAGTGGAGGTGGGGTAATGATGTTCTGATGTCTGTTCTTGGGTGGAGGTGGGGTAATGGTGTTCTGATGTCTGTTATAGGGTGGAGGTGGGGTAATGATGTTCTGATGTCTGTTATAGAGTGGAGGTGGGTAATGGTGTTCTGAAGTCTGTTATAGAGTGGAGGTGGGGTAATGGTGTTCTGATGTCTGTTATAGAGTGGAGGTGGGTAATGGTGTTCTGAAGTCTGTTATAGAGTGGAGGTGGGGTAATGGTGTTCTGATGTCTGTTATAGAGAAGAGGTGGGGTAATGGTGTTCTGATGTATGTTATAGAGTGGAGGTGGTGTAATGGTGTTCTGATGTTTGTTATATGGTGGAGGTGGGGTAATGGTGTTCTGATGTCTGTTATAGGGTTGGAGGTGGGGTAATGGTGTTATGATGTCTGTTATAGGGTGGAGGTGGGGTAATGATGTTCTGATGTCTGTTATAGAGTGGAGGTGGGTAATGGTGTTCTGAAGTCTGTTATAGAGTGGAGGTGGGGTAATGGTGTTCTGATGTCTGTTATAGAGTGGAGGTGGGTAATGGTGTTCTGAAGTCTGTTATAGAGTGGAGGTGGGGTAATGGTGTTCTGATGTCTGTTATAGAGAAGAGGTGGGGTAATGGTGTTCTGATGTATGTTATAGAGTGGAGGTGGTGTAATGGTGTTCTGATGTTTGTTATATGGTGGAGGTGGGGTAATGGTGTTCTGATGTCTGTTATAGGGTTGGAGGTGGGGTAATGGTGTTCTGATGTCAGTTATAGAGTGGAGGTGGGGTAATGGTGTTCTGATGTCTGTTATAGAGTGGAGGTGGTTAAATGGTGTTCTGATGTCTGTTATAGAGTGGAGGTGGTTAAATGGTGTTCTGATGTCTGTTATAGAGTGGAGGTGGTTAAATGGTGTTCTGATGTCTGTTATAGAGTGGAGGTGGGGTAATGGTGTTCTGATGTCTGTTATAGGGTGGAGGTGGGGTGATGATGTTCTGATGTCTGTTATAGAGTGGAGGTGGGGTAATGGTGTTCTGATGCATGTTATACGGTGGAGGTGGGGTAATGGTGTTCTGATGTCTGTTCTATGGTGGAGGTGGGGTAATGGTGTTCTGATGTCTGTTCTATGGTGGAGGTGGGGTAATGGTGTTCTGATGTCTGTTATAGAGTGGAGGTGGGGTAATGATGTTCTGATGTCTGTTCTTGGGTGGAGGTGGGGTAATGGTGTTCTGATGTCTGTTATATGGTGGAGGTGGGGTAATGGTGTTCTGATGTCTGTTATAGGGTTGGAGGTGGGGTAATGGTGTTCTGATGTCTGTTATAGGGTGGAGGTGGGGTAATGATGTTCTGATGTCTGTTATAGAGTGGAGGTGGGTAATGGTGTTCTGAAGTCTGTTATAGAGTGGAGGTGGGGTAATGGTGTTCTGATGTCTGTTATAGAGTGGAGGTGGGTAATGGTGTTCTGAAGTCTGTTATAGAGTGGAGGTGGGGTAATGGTGTTCTGATGTCTGTTATAGAGAAGAGGTGGGGTAATGGTGTTCTGATGTATGTTATAGAGTGGAGGTGGTGTAATGGTGTTCTGATGTTTGTTATATGGTGGAGGTGGGGTAATGGTGTTCTGATGTCTGTTATAGGGTTGGAGGTGGGGTAATGGTGTTCTGATGTCAGTTATAGAGTGGAGGTGGGGTAATGGTGTTCTGATGTCTGTTATAGAGTGGAGGTGGTTAAATGGTGTTCTGATGTCTGTTATAGAGTGGAGGTGGTTAAATGGTGTTCTGATGTCTGTTATAGAGTGGAGGTGGGGTAATGGTGTTCTGATGTCTGTTATAGGGTGGAGGTGGGGTGATGATGTTCTGATGTCTGTTATAGAGTGGAGGTGGGTAATGGTGTTCTGAAGTCTGTTATAGAGTGGAGGTGGGGTAATGGTGTTCTGATGTCTGTTATAGAGAAGAGGTGGGGTAATGGTGTTCTGATGTATGTTATAGAGTGGAGGTGGGGTAATGGTGTTCTGATGTTTGTTATATGGTGGAGGTGGGGTAATGGTGTTCTGATGTTTGTTATATGGTGGAGGTGGGGTAATGGTGTTCTGATGTCAGTTATAGAGTGGAGGTGGGGTAATGGTGTTCTGATGTCTGTTATAGAGTGGAGGTGGGGTAATGGTAATCTGATGTCTGCTATAGAGTGGAGGTGGGGTAATGGTGTTCTGATGTCTGTTATAGAGTGGAGGTGGGGTAATGGTGTTCTGATGTCTGTTATAGAGCGGAGGTGGGGTAATGGTGTTCTGATGTCTGTTATAGAGTGGAGGTGGGGTAATGGTGTTCTGATGTCTGTTATAGAGCGGAGGTGGGGTAATGGTGTTCTGATGTCTGTTATAGAGTGGAGGTGGGGTAATGGTGTTCTGATGTCTGTTATAGAGCGGAGGTGGGGTAATGGTGTTCTGATGTCTGTTATAGGGTGGAGGTGGGGTAATGGTGTTCTGATGTCTGTTATATGGTGGAGGTGGGGTAATGGTGTTCTGATGTCTGTTATAGAGTGGAGGTGGGTAATGATGTTCTGAAGTCTGTTATAGAGTGGAGGTGGGGTAATGGTGTTCTGATGTCTGTTATAGAGTGGAGGTGGGTAATGGTGTTCTGAAGTCTGTTATAGAGTGGAGGTGGGGTAATGGTGTTCTGATGTCTGTTATAGAGTGGAGGTGGTGTAATGGTGTTCTGATGTTTGTTATATGGTGGAGGTGGGGTAATGGTGTTCTGATGTCTGTTATAGGGTTGGAGGTGGGGTAATGGTGTTCTGATGTCTGTTATAGGGTGGAGGTGGGGTAATGATGTTCTGATGTCTGTTATAGAGTGGAGGTGGGTAATGGTGTTCTGAAGTCTGTTATAGAGTGGAGGTGGGGTAATGGTGTTCTGATGTCTGTTATAGAGTGGAGGTGGGTAATGGTGTTCTGAAGTCTGTTATAGAGTGGAGGTGGGGTAATGGTGTTCTGATGTCTGTTATAGAGAAGAGGTGGGGTAATGGTGTTCTGATGTATGTTATAGAGTGGAGGTGGTGTAATGGTGTTCTGATGTTTGTTATATGGTGGAGGTGGGGTAATGGTGTTCTGATGTCTGTTATAGGGTTGGAGGTGGGGTAATGGTGTTCTGATGTCAGTTATAGAGTGGAGGTGGGGTAATGGTGTTCTGATGTCTGTTATAGAGTGGAGGTGGTTAAATGGTGTTCTGATGTCTGTTATAGAGTGGAGGTGGTTAAATGGTGTTCTGATGTCTGTTATAGAGTGGAGGTGGGGTAATGGTGTTCTGATGTCTGTTATAGGGTGGAGGTGGGGTGATGATGTTCTGATGTCTGTTATAGAGTGGAGGTGGGTAATGGTGTTCTGAAGTCTGTTATAGAGTGGAGGTGGGGTAATGGTGTTCTGATGTCTGTTATAGAGAAGAGGTGGGGTAATGGTGTTCTGATGTATGTTATAGAGTGGAGGTGGGGTAATGGTGTTCTGATGTTTGTTATATGGTGGAGGTGGGGTAATGGTGTTCTGATGTCTGTTATAGGGTTGGAGGTGGGGTAATGGTGTTCTGATGTCAGTTATAGAGTGGAGGTGGGGTAATGGTGTTCTGATGTCTGTTATAGAGTGGAGGTGGGGTAATGGTAATCTGATGTCTGCTATAGAGTGGAGGTGGGGTAATGGTGTTCTGATGTCTGTTATAGAGTGGAGGTGGGGTAATGGTGTTCTGATGTCTGTTATAGAGCGGAGGTGGGGTAATGGTGTTCTGATGTCTGTTATAGAGTGGAGGTGGGGTAATGGTGTTCTGATGTCTGTTATAGAGCGGAGGTGGGGTAATGGTGTTCTGATGTCTGTTATAGAGTGGAGGTGGGGTAATGGTGTTCTGATGTCTGTTATAGAGCGGAGGTGGGGTAATGGTGTTCTGATGTCTGTTATAGAGTGGAGGTGGGGTAATGGTGTTCTGATGTCTGTTATAGGGTGGAGGTGGGGTAATGGTGTTCTGATGTCTGTTATATGGTGGAGGTGGGGTAATGGTGTTCTGATGTCTGTTATAGAGTGGAGGTGGGGTAATGGTGTTCTGATGTCTGTTATAGAGCGGAGGTGGGGTAATGGTGTTCTGGTGTCTATTCTTGGGTGGAGGTGGGGTAATGGTGTTTTGATATCTGTTATCGAGTGGAGGTGGGATAATGATGTTCTGATATCTGTTATATAGTGGAGGTGGGGTAATGGTGTTCTGATGTCTGTTATAGAGTGGAGGTGGGGTAATGGTGTTCTGATGTCTGTTATAGAGTGGAGGTGGGATAATGGTGTTCTGATGTCTGTTATATGGTGGAGGTGGGGTAATGGTGTTCTGATGTCTGTTATAGAGTGGAGGTGGGGTAATGGTGTTCTGATGTCTGTTATAGGGGTGATGGTGATGGTTATAGTGTGTTTGAGGCTGAGACCTGATAAAGAGGACACAGACAGCAGGTGGGGATGAAATGGCTCTAGAGATGGGTATTTTATGATGCCTTCACCTACAGTCATTACACTGGAACCAAGATAAGAGTGTGTGCGTCTGATGTTTTGAAGTGTGTCGAGTGTGTGTGTTTGACGCTACATTTGGAGTTGCTAGAGAACATTTCTTGCTGTGAGCAATCTGGAGCTGGCCGCACTCCTCCCTCTCTTCTCTTGTCTCAAACTGCAATTTGTAAAACAGGGACCACCGCTTTTGCCTCTCCCTCGCTCTACAGCCCCGCACAGCTCCACTGCTCCCCTATCTCATCACTCTCCTCTCCTACCTCATCACTCTCTTTACCCCATCTACAGCCCCACTGCTCCCCTATCTCATCACTCTCCTCTCCTACCTCATCACTCTCCTCTCCTACCTCATCACTCTCCTCTCCTACCTCATCACTCTCCTCTCCTATCTCATCACTCTCCTCTCCTATCTCATCACTCTCCTCTCCTACCTCATCACTCTCTTTACCCCACCTACAGCCCCACTGCTCCCCTATCTCATCACTCTCCTCTCCTACCTCATCACTCTTTACCCCATCCCTTACTTTTTACATGTCATCTCTGTGCTTCCCCTCTCCTCACTTCCTCCTGTTCAGTTTCTTCTTTTCACTCTAACTCCGTGTTGGTCTTTCTCATCTCTCCCCCTCTGCTTCTCTTTCCTCATCATCTCTCACTATCCATCTTATTCTCCCTTCTGTCTACTCTCCCCTTCCTTATCTTCCTACCTGTTCTCTCTTCTCTCTCTCTCTCATCCCCTCCTATCCCGCCTCTACTCACTCACAGAATGAGAAGGGGAATAAAGCTAGTGTGAAAGATGGAGAAAGGGATGACGGAAGGTCATGGAGCTCCAGAGTAGACGAGAGGAGGATGCTAAATGGAGGAGAATAGAGGGGTGAAGGACAGAGAAGAGCTTTTTTGATGAAAGGGGCTGATCTCCACACACACACACACACACACACACACACACACACACACACACACACACACACACACACACACAAATTAATTTAGGCATTTTTATACATGACCCTAAGCATGATGGGATATTCATTTCTTAATTTTAACTTTATTTAACCAGGCAAGTCAGTTAAGAACTAATTCTTATTTTCAATGACGGCCTAGGAACAGTGGGTTAACTGCCTGTTCAGGGGCAGAACGACAGATTTGTACTTTGTCAGCTCGAGGGTTTGAACTTGCAATCTTCCGGCTACTAGTCCAACGCTCTAACCACTAGGCTACCCTGGCCACACCTGTGTTGAAGAACCTACCTTCACTATCCACTACATGACCAATAGTATGTGGACATCTCATTCCAAAATCATGGGCATTAATATGGAGCTGGTCCCCCCTTTGCTGCTATAAAAGCCTCCACTCTTCTGGGAAGGCTTTCCACTAGATGTTGGAACAGTGAGGTCGGGCACTGATGTTGTGCAATTAGTCCTGGCTAGTTTAGTTCCAATTCATCCCAAATGTGTTCAATGGGACTTAGGTCAGGGCTCTGTGCAGGCCAGTCATGTTCTTCCACACCAATTTCGACAAACCATTTCTGTATGGACCTTGCTTTGTGCATGGCAGCATTGTCATGTTGAAACAGGAAAGGGCCTTCCCCAAACTGTTGCCACAAAGTTGGATGCACAGAATCATCTAGAATGTCATTGTGTGCTGTAGCATTAAGATTTCCCTTCACTGGAACTAAGGGCCTGGCCCGAACTATGAAAAACAGCCCCAGACCATTATTCCTCCTCCACCAAACTTTAAAGTTGGCACTATGCATTTTGGCAGGTAGCACTCTCCTGGCATCTGCTAAACCCAGAATCATCAGGGTTTATTCACCAGATGGTGAAATGTGATTCATCACTCCAGAGAACGCATTTCCACTACTCCAGGGTCCAATAGCGAGGAGCTTTACACCACTCCAGCCGAGGCTTGTGTGTGGCTGCTCGGCCATGGAAACACATTTCATTAAGCTCCCAATGAACAGTTCTTATGCTGATGTTGCTTCCAGAGGCAGTTTGGAACTCGGTAGTGAGTGTTGCAATCGAGGACAGACGATTTTTACACACTACGTGCTCCAGCACTTGGTGGTCCCTAAGCCGCTGTTGCTCCTAGACGTTTCCACTTCACAATAACAGTACTTACAGTTGGAAAGGTGGCATCCTGTGAGGGTGCCACGTTGAAAGTCACTGAGCTCTTCAGTAAGGCCATTCTACTGCAGTAAGGCCATTCTACTGCATGGCTGTGTGCTTGATTATATACACCGGTCAACTGAATCCACTAATTTAAAGGGGTGTCCACATACTTTTGTATATATACTTTGTATCCCTCATTTACTAAAGTGTTTCCTTTATTTTGGCAGTTACCTCTACATCGAAGCATCATGACAAACATCCCTCTCTCTCTTTATCACCACTCCATCCTCCCCCAAACATCCCTCTCTCTATCACCACTCCATCCTCCCCCAAACATCCCTCTCTCTTTCTCTCTATCACCACTCCATCCTCCCCCAAACATCCATCTCTCTCTTTATCACCACTCCATCCTCCCCCAAACATCCCTCTCTCTCTATATCCCCACTCCTTCCTCCCCAAACATCCATCACTCTCTTTATCACCACTCCATCCTCCCCCAAACATCCCTCTCTCTTTCACCACTCCCTCCTCCCCCAAACATCCCTCTCTCTTTCTATCACCACTCCCTCCTCCCCCAAACATCCCTCTCTCTTTCTATCACCACTCCCTCCTCCCCCAAACATCCCTCTCTCTTTCTATCACCACTCCATCCTCCCCCAAACATCCATCTCTCTCTATCACCACTCCGTCCTCCCCAAACATCCCTCTCTCTCTATCACCACTCCATCCTCCCCCAAACATCCCTCTCTCTATTTCTCTCTCTATCTCCACTCCGTCCTCCCCCAACATTCCAACATTCCTATGTTCCTTCTTGCTTTCCATTCTATAATCTCTCTCCTCAGTCTGTCAATCATTTAGGTATAAAACAACACTCGCTAGTCACTGCCTTATCATTCTGTCATGTTGTTTTGTTGCTATATCCTTCCCTTACTTTCCCTTCTTCTACTATCAACCTACACACTGTTGTATCTCTGTCAAAGCCTATGGTCTATTATATCATTCACCATCCCCATCGTCCAATCGCTCGTCCTCCTTCATCCCTTTTTCTAATATCACTCTTTCCATCTCCCTCGCTCTCCACCCCCCCCCCCCCCCCCCCCCCCCACCCTCCCCCCCCTCCACTTGTGTTCTTCCGTTTCACATCACTGGGGGTCGCCATGACAACGTCACCCTGACAACCAGCCCTCCTCCCAAGGTTCCGCTCATCTGCATCTCATTTGCATGTTGTCAGAGCGACCAGCGGCATTTGACTTTGACAACAGAGGGACTGGTGTGACCCTGTCCAGCATGCTTTCTCTTCAGTCCTCAACTGTTCTCACCCCCTGGCTTCAGGCTGTTCAACCCCCAGCTAGACTTCCAATCCCCCCTCCTATCAACCCCTCCCTCCCTATTTTCCTCTCTCACTCTTGTTCTCATCATGTTGCCTTTTTGGTCTCATCGCCTTTGCTTCTTCTGCTGAGACTGTGCATCTTTCCATTTACACATGAACATCAAGCCCCTCCCCCCACACACCCAGCCCCTCCCCCTTACATCAAGTCCCACCCCCCGCTACTCACAACAACAAAGATGAGAGATCACTTCTTCCTCTGACAAGCGGTTTCAACTCGCTATTTGCATTTGAGGTTTGGTCCAACAGAATGGGTCATAAGGAGACTGAAACACATTGAGACATTGTTTTACTGTAATATAGGAGTTAACCTTTCTAACTATATCATTTAGAGCAGACTCTACTGAAACAGGAGTATCAATGAACATAACACTAGCAGCATTTTAGCCAAAGACTGTTATACTAGTTGTCTAGTCCATGTTTTATAAATGCGCAATAAGCATCAAACACAATTATATTAGGAATTGGCAACTCGTTCTCATTCTGAGAAATATGGTAGGCCATATGATTTCAACCTCTGGACAAAGTGGATAGGCTGTTCAAACAGTTGGAGATGGACAGAGATGGAGATGGACAGAGATGGAGATGGACAGAGATGGAGATGGACAGAGTTGGAGATGGACAGAGATGGAGAGAGATGGAGATGGACAGAGATGGAGATGGACAGAGATGGAGATGGACAGAGATGGACAGAGATCGAGATGGACAGAGATGGAGATGGACAGAGATGGAGATGGACAGAGATGGACAGAGATAGAGATGGAGATGGACAGAGATGGAGATGGACAGAGATGGAGATGGACAGAGATGGAGATGGACAGAGATGGACAGAGATGGAGATGGACAGAGATGGAGATGGACAGAGTTGGAGATGGACAGAGATGGAGATGGACAGAGATGGAGATGGACAGAGATGGAGAAGGACAGAGATGGAGATGGACAGAGATGGAGAAGGACAGAGATGGAGAAGGACAGAGATGGAGATGGACAGAGATGGTGATGGACAGAGATGGAGATGGACAGAAATGTGTGTTCATAACACGTCAACTGTTCTACCTTGTTAGTTAGCAGATGGATCCAAGTTGGATAAACTTGAAATATAAAGATTAGCTGGCTACTCAATAGTACGTGGGATTGTGCTTGACAGATTGTTTATGAGACCTGTGTTCAATTTCTATAATGCCTGCTACGAGAACTTAGTCATTATTAGTGAATTAGCATTATGCATGGTTCTGGTTATGTTTGTATCAAAAAGGGGATTTTCATAGACAAACTTGAAAGCCAGATCAGTGATTATTGCAAAAAATAATAAAATAATTGAATTATTAGTGGATCTTATGGTTGTGGAAGGCTTATCTTTAACCTAGGTATAATCAAATCAAATTATATTTGTCACATACACATGGTTAGCAGATGTTAATGTGAGTGTAGCGAAATGATTGTGCTTCTAGTTCCGACCATGCAGTAATATCTAACAAGTAATCTAACCTAACAATTTCACAACAACTACCATATACACACAATTGTAAAGGAATGAATAAGAATGTGTACATAAAAATATATGAATGAGCGATGGCTGAACGGCATAGGCAAGATGCAGTAGATGATATAGAGTACAGTATATACATATGAGATGAGTAATGTAGGGTATGTAAACATGATATAAAGTGGCATAGTTTAAAGTGACTAGTGATACATTTATTACATACATTTTTTATTATTAAGTGGCTAGAGATTTGAGTCAGTATGTTGGCAGCAGCCACTCAATGTTAGTGATGGCTGTTTAACAGTCTGGTGGCCTTGAGATTGAAAAACAGCTTCTGTCTCTCGGTCCCAGCGTTGATTCACCTGTACTGACCACGCCTTCTGGATGATAGCGGGGTGAACAGGCAGTGGCTCGGGTGGTTGTTGTCCTTGATTATCTTTTTGGCCTTCCTGTGACATCGGGTGGTGTAGGTGTCCTGAAGGGCAGGTAGTTTGCCCCCGGTGATACGTTGTGCAGACCTCACTACCCTCTGAAGAGCCTTACGGTTGTGAGCGGAGCAGTTGCCGTACCAGGCGGTGATACAGCCCGACAGGATGCTCTCGATTGTGCATCTGTAAAAGTTTGAGTGTTTTTGGTGACAAGCCGAATTTCTTCAGCCTCCTGAGGTTGAAGAGGCGCTGCTGCACCTTCTTCACCACGCTGTCTGTGTGGATGGATCATATCAGTTTGTCTGTGATGTGTACGCCGAGGAACTTAACTTTCCACCTTCTCCACTACTGTCCCATCGATGTGGATAGGGAAGTGCTCCCTCTGCTGTTTCCTGAAGTCCACGGTCATCTCCTTTGTTTTGTTGACATTGAGTGTTGAGGTTATTTTCCTGACACCACACTCCGAGGGCCCTCACCTCCTCCCTGTAGGCCGTATCGTCGTTGTTGGTAATCAAGCCTACCACTGTATGTCACGATCGTCTGAATGAGTGGACCAAGGCGCAGCGTACTTATAGTTCCACATGTTTAATAAATATGAAACTCACCAAAAACAATACAGAAGAAAACGAAACGTGAAGTTCTGGGCTGCTCACAGGCAGCTATGCAAAAACAAGATCCCACACAAAACAGGTGGAAAAAAGGCTGGCTAAATATGATCCCCAATCAGAGATAACGATACACAGCTGCCTCTGATTGGGCACCATACCAGGCCAACATAGAAATGCAAAAACTTGAGTACCCACCCTAGTCACACCCTGACCTAACCAAAATAGAGAATAAAAATGATCTCTAAGGTCAGGGCGTGACACTGTAGTGTCTCTGCAAACTTGATGATTGAGTTGGAGGCGTGAATGGCCACGCAGTCATGAGTGAAAAGGGAGTACAGGAGAGGGCTGAGAACGCATCCTTGTGGGGCCCCAGTCTTGAGGAACAGCGGGGTGGAGATGTTGTTTCCTACCCTCACCACCTGGGGGCGGCCCGTCAGGAAGTCCGGGACCCAGTTGCACAGGGTGGGATCAAGACCCAGGGTCTTGAGCTTAATGATGAGTTTGGAGGGTACTATGGTGTAAAATGCTGAGCTGTAGTTGATGAACAGCATTCTTACATAGGTATTCCTCTTGTCCAGGTGGGTTAGGGCAGTGTGCCGTGTGATTGCGATTGCGTCGTCTGTGGACCTATTGGGGCGGTAAGCAAATTGGAGTGGGTCTAGGGTGTCAGGTAGGGTGGAGGTGATATGGTCCTTGACTAGTCTCTCAAAGCACTACATGATGACGGAAGTGAGTGCTACGGGCCGATAGACATTTAGCTCAGTTACCTTAGCTTTCTTGGGAACAGGAACAATGGTGGCCCTCTTGAAGCATGTGGGAACAGTAGACTGGGATAAAGATTGATTGAATATGTCCGTAAACACACCAGCCAGCTGGTCTGCGCATGCTCTAAGGACGCGGCTGGGGATGCCGTCTGGCCCGACAGCCTTGCGAGGGTTAACACTGCAGATGTTTTACTCACATTGGCTGCAGTGAAGGAGAGTCCACAGGTTTTGGTAGCGGGCCATGTCAGTGGCACTGTATTGTCCTCAAAGCGAGAAAATAAGTTGTTTCGTTTGTCTGGGAGCAAGACATCGTTGTACGCAACGGGGCTGGTTTTCCTTTTGTAGTCCGTGATTGACAGTAGACCCTGCCACATACCTCTCATGTCTGAGCCGTTGTATTGCGACTCTACTTTGTCTCTATACTGACACTTAGCTTGTTTGATTGCCTTGTGGAGGGAATAGCTACACTGTTTGTATTCTGTCATGTTTCCGGACACCTTGCCCTGGTTAAACGCAGTGGTTTCAGTTTTGGGCGAATGCTGCCATCAATCCACGGTTTCTGGTTGGGGAATGTTTTAATAGATGCTGTGGGTACAACATTACCGATGCACTTGCTAATAAACTCGCTCACCGAATCAGCATATTCATCAATGTTATTGTCTGACGCTATGCAGAACATATCCCAGTCTACGTGATAGAAGCAATCTTGAAGCGTGGAATCCGATTGGTCGGACCAGCGTTGAACAGACCTGAGCACTGGCACTTCCTGTTTTAGTTTCGATCTATAGGCTGGGAGCAACAAAATGGAGTCGTGGTCAGATTTTCCGAAAGGAGGGCGGGGACTTTATTGCGTCGTGGGTGTTAGAATAACAATATCCAGGGTTTTGTCTACCTGGGTCGTGCATTTGATATGCTGATAAAATTAGAGGGAGCCTTGTTTTCAGATCAGCCTTGTAAAAATCCCCAGCTACAATAAATGCAGCCTCAGGATATGTGGTTTCCAGTTTACATAATTTGACTCTAAGTTATTTCAGGGCCGGCAATGTGTCTGCTTGGAGGGGGATATACACGACTGTGATTATAATCAAAGAGAATTCTCTTGGTAGATAATGCGGTCGGCATTTGATTGTAAGGAATTCTAGGTCAGGTGAACAAAGGGACTTGAGTTCCTGTATGTTGTTATGATCACACAACGACTCGTTAATCATAAGGCATACACCCCCGCCCTTCTTCTTACCAGAGAGATGTTTGTTTCTGTCTGCGCAATGCGTGAAGAAACCAGGTGGCTGTACCAAAAAGAAAAGAAAGAACGTTACCATCTCTGATGTCTCTCTGGAAGGCAACCCTTGCTCAGATTTCGTCTACCTTGTTGTCAAGAGACTGGACATTAGCGAGTAGTATACTTGGGAGTGGTGCGCGATGTGTCCGTCTACCGAGCCTGACCAGAAGACCGCTCCGTCTGCCCCTTCTGCGGCGCCGTTGTTTTGGGTCGCCGGCTTGGATCTGATCCATTGTCCTGGGTGGTGGACCAAACAGAGGATCCGCTTCGGGAAAGTCGTATTCCTGGTCGTAATGTTGTTGAGTTGAAGTTGCTCTTATATCCAATAGTTCCTCCCGACTGTATGTAATAAAATCTAACATTTCCTGGGGTACCAATGTAAGAAATAACACATAAAAAAACTAAATACTGCATAGTTTCCTAAGAACGCGAAGCAAGGCGGCCATCTCTGTCGGCGAAGGAAGTCCTGAATTCATTAGATTATTGCTAACTGTTTGAAATGCAGTGTATTTGACTTTAATTGTACAACAAACCCTGTTTAGAGACAATTTTAAAAAATCTCTATATACTGTATATATATCATGAATCGCCCACAATTAAGAAAAACAAATGTAGATATCATTTTTAGATCATATGGCTCAGTCCTACCTCTGTCTGCCACTCACCCCATCATTCTCCCATTCCCCCTCTTGGTCCCACCTGATTCCAAACCGCTGATTTCAAAACATTCACCATAAATAACACTCTTCCCCTCTCTCCTCCTTCTTCTCTCCATTTCCCCAGTAAAGCTAAAAAAATCCATTCCATTTTTCATTTATTTCCCACCTTTCTATCACTTCACTCTTACTCCCTGTGACTGTTGTTCAATGACTTTCTTTAGACAAAGAGCTGTCCATTCATTTCTCTATAACCCCACGAACACAGCTGCTACTAAACAGCCAGCCTCTCCCTCCTCAGCAGATGGAGTTAAGACATTTACATATCATCTCCATAATAATAATAATAATAATAATAATAATAATAATAATAAATTACATTTGAAGAGCGCTTTTCATTTACAGATGTCAATGACAAAGCTCTTTACATTGAGATCAACCATTAAGACACAGCAGACTGGGAAGATGTCCTCAAGTAGCTGTGAGATTTAATTCATCAAGATTTGACGTTTTGGAAAAGATTTGAACTGGTTAATGAAACACAGAAGCGATGGATGGCGGTTTAAATTAAGTGAATTCTGCCACAAACACGATTAGCATTCCTTATTTGCTTCACCACTGACAAATTACATGCCAGAATAAACAATATCACCAAGTCGCTTCCCATCTCCACATCCTCCCACAGCCAAACGGAAGATAAACGATGAATTAGAGACCGAAATTGTTCCTATATAGAACTGTCTGTTATGTTGTGATATTATCCAGAAGTATTTAAGATCAATTCGCAGCACGGAAGAGATAACTGTGTATGCAGCGAAAACAGAATTGTCCTGTCCTTTATTACCATAGAGGACACATGTGGCATGTCAAATAGGCAGAAATTGGATGTCTATCCAGTTATTACACACAGTATGTGTGGGTGTGTAGGAGAGTAGGGGGGACTCAGTGTGTGCGTCACTAACCAGCACTGTCTCCCTCTATGGTTCCCAGTTGACATTTTAAAAGCTAGAGAGAGTAAGACAGAGCTAGCTTTATGAAAACGGACAAACCCTCGGCACGGAGAGAGAGGGAGGCGGGGATAGGGACCAACAGAGAGAGGAAGAGGGGGACAGGGAAAGAGAGGAACGGGCTAGGCCATTTCAATGATTTAAAATAGAAACAGGGGGAGGGAGAAGAGAGAGAGACAGACTGGCTACTGTAAGGCATGTTCTCATGATATAACACAATTATACAGACTGAAGACAGAGATTGAGATGAAATGAGAAAGGTAAAGAATGGAAAATAAATCATTAAAATACATTTACAGACGTCCCGATGAGGTCATTCACGTGCACACACACACACACACACACACACACACACACATACACACACACGACTAACAATGTAGGGTACAGAACAGTCCAGCTCCACTTTATAAATGTAGGTACAGAACAGGCTAGCTCCACTTTATAAATGTAGAGTACAGAACAGTCCAGCTCCACTTTATAAATGTAGGTACAGAACAGGCTAGCTCCACTTTATAAATGTAGAGTACAGAACAGTCCAGCTCCACTTTATAAATGTAGGTACAGAACAGGCTAGCTCCACTTTATAAATGTAGAGTACAGAACAGTCCAGCTCCACTTTATAAATGTAGAGTACAGAACAGTCCAGCTCCACTTTATAAATGTAGAGTACAGAACAGTCCAGCTCCACTTTATAAATGTAGAGTACAGAACAGTCCAGCTCCACTTTATAAATGTAGGTACAGAACAGTCCAGCTCCACTTTATAAATGTAGAGTACAGAACAGTCCAGCTCCACTTTATAAATGTAGGTACAGGACAGGCTAGCTCCACTTTATAAATGTAGGTACAGAACAGGTTAGCTCCACTTTATAAATGTAGAGTACAGAACAGTCCACCTCCACTTTATAAATGTAGAGTACAGAACAGTCCAGCTCCACTTTATAAATGTAGAGTACAGAACAGTCCAGCTCCACTTTATAAATGTAGGTACAGAACAGTCCAGCTCCACTTTATAAATGTAGAGTACAGAACAGTCCAGCTCCACTTTATGAATGTAGGGTACAGAACAGTCCAGTACAGAACAGTCCATCCAGTGTTCTGCAGTGGCATGAGAGCACAGATAGAACAGACAGTGAAAGGGATAGAGAATGGCAGACAGAAAGGATAGACCAATAAGGTATACTGATAGAGATAGAGAATGACAGACAGACAGAAAGGATAGACCAATAAGGTATACTGATAGAGATAGAGAATGACAGACATAAAGGATTGACCAATAAGGTATACTGATAGAGAATGACAGACATAAAGGATTGACCAATAAGGTATACTGATAGAGATAGAGAATGAAAGACAGACAGAAAGGATAGACCAATAAGGTATACTGATAGAGATAGAGAATGACAGACAGACAGAAAGGATAGACCAATAAGGTATACTGATAGAGATAGAGAATGACAGACAGAAAGGATTGACCAATAAGGTATACTGATAGAGATAGAGAATGACAGACAGAAAGGATAGACCAATAAGGTATACTGATAGAGAAAAGGATATGGAACAGATGAGAGATGGTGTTTGTTAGAGAGATAGACAGATGAAGGGAGGGCATGATAGAGGGAGAGGGGGGTCAGAGATCAGATTCATGGAAAGATGAGGTAAGGATTGAGATTAATACAATGATTGATTGGTCGTGCTAAAGTCCCCCTCAAGGAAGAGGATTTTTTCATCACCTTCATATTTTTTCTCATTTCATTTCTCCCTCTGTCCTCCTATCTTTCAATCTGTTCATCATTTTGCCAATACCCTCTCACATCACTCTTTCATCTGCATCCATCTGTGTCTGACTCTCTCCCACCTCTTTCTCTTACTCACTCACTCACTCTTGCCTCTCTCTCTCTCACCTCTTTCTCTTACTCACTCACTCACTCACTCTTGCCTCTCTCTCTCCCACCTCTTTTTCTTCCTCAAATTATTGGTAAACCTACAGAATTCTCTGACACATCTGTGTGTCTGTCTGTCTGCCACACACCCAACAGACCTCTATCTAAACACTGTGTCCTCCTCTTCTCCCCCACCATCCTCCTTTCCCCCAGGACGCAATTACTGTGTTCCCTTGGACTCCAACTAATTATCGTAAAACTCCCACGAATAAATAAGGAATAAAGATAGTGAGTGAGAGAGGGAAGAAGAGCTAAGTAAATAAATAAATAAATAAATGTGTATGCTAATCCGTGATGCAGACTTCTGAGTACAGACGGACAGAAGCCTGTCAGCGCTAGTGTGTCTCCTCTCCTCGCTCTTCACACTGTGACACACACACACACAAACAAACATTTAGTAATGCATTGTTGGTGAGTAGAAAAGGACCAAACAGGTCAGACATAACACAGCTGCTAGTGTTAGTCAGTCACTTATAACACTGTAATGATTCTCCTCAGGATAAACACTACTTCCTCCAGCCAGCCAGACGGTGTTTCTGATTACAGCACAAACTGACCAATATATAGATATTTTTTGCCTTTATTTAACCAGGCAAGTCAGTTATGAACAAATTCTTATTTTCAGTGACGGCCTAGGAACAGTGGGTTAACTGCCTGTTCAGGGGCAGAACGACAGATTTGTACCTTGTCAGCTCGGGGATTTGAACTTGCAACCTAGTCCAATGCTCTAACCACTAGGCTACCCTGCTGCCCCATATTACTGGCTGATTTGATTTTAGCAGCATGCAGCCCACGCTGCAAGCATAAACCCCTACCGCTCCAACACACACACACACACACAGCTCCTACGAATAAACACACACACCTCCTACACACACTCCTAATACACACACACAGCTCCTACATACACACACACTCCTCCTACACACACACACACACACTGCTCTCACACACACACACAAACTGTTCACACACACACAAAGCTCCTACACACACACAAAGCTCCTACATACACAGCTCCCTCACAAAATGTTCCTACACACTCAGCCACAACTCATACACACACACACTGCTCCTACACACACACACTCCTCACACACACTGCTCCTACACACACACACAGCTCCTGCACACACACACAAACCCCCACCACTCCTACACACACACACCCCTCTTACTCACATACACCCCTCATGCTCACATACACACACAGCCACCCCTCACACACACACACACACACAACTTTCCCACATCTTTCCACAGGGTGCTGTTTCTTGGGGATAATTATACGTGCTTCAACACCTGCATTGCCTGCTGTTTGGGGTTTTAGGCTGGGTTTCTGTACAGCACTTTGAGATATCAGCTGATGTACGAAGGGCTATATAAATAAATTTGATTTGATTTGATTGCAGTTTAGAGTGCTGATACCACTTTCAAACTGAATAATAGCCACACACACACCCTCAGGAATGGGAGCGTCCCAGTTTTAATAAGAGAACAGCACCGGGGAGAGGAATGTAGGAGTGGAGACAGCTGAATGACACTTACAGGTTGATGTGCGTTGAGTAAGGCAAAACTAGAAACCTCAAAGGCTTTGATGAAAATAGAGTCTGGATAGGGAGTTGATAGTGTACTCACTGACTGTGTGATTCATAGCAGTGATGATCAGAGCTGCAGAAACTCTTAAAGATTACAGCAGCTACAGGGAGTTGAATAGGCCTTGTCTGCGTGGCATTCAGCAGTAATGTAACCTGCTCCAGGCTAACGTATACCCTGGCAGAACATCTGGTTTGGTTACAGTAGAGATTATAGTAGTAATAATAGGTGGGTGCTTATATTTGTGTGTATTAATACACACACACTACCGTTCAAACGTTTGGGGTCACTTAGAAATGTCCATGTTTTTGAAAGCACATTTTTTGTCAATTAAAATATCAAATTGATCAGAAATAGTGTAGACATTGTTAATGTGGTAAATTAATATTGTAGCTGGAAAAGGCAGATTTTTAATGGAATATCTACATAGGCGTACAGAGGCCCATTATCAGCAACCAACGTTGTGTTAGTTAATCCAAGTTTATAATTTTAATACGCTCATTTATCATTAGAAAACCCTTTTGCAATTATGTTAGCACAGCTGAAAACTGTTGTTCTGATTAAAGAAGCAATAAAACTGGCCTTCTTTAGACTCGTTGAGTATCTGGAGCATCAGCATTGTGGGTTCGATTACAGGCTCAAAATGGCCAGAAGCAAAGAACTTTCTTCTGAAACTTGTCAGTTTATTCTTGTTCTGAGAAATTAATGCTATTCCATTTGAGAAATTACCAAGAAACTGAAGATCTCATACACTGCTCCCTTCACAGAACAGTGAAAACTGGCTCTAACCAGAATAGAAAGAGGAGTGGGAGGCCCCGGTGCACAACTGAGCAAGAGGACAAGTACATTAGTGTCTAGTTTGAGAAACAGACACCTCACAAGTCCTCAAATGGCAGCTTCATTAAATAGTACCCGCAAAACACCAGTCTCAACGTCAACAGTGAAGAGGCGACTCCGGGATGTTGGCCTTCTAGGCAGATTTGCAAAGAAAAAGCCATATCTCAGACTGGTCAATAAAAAGAAAACAGACAGAGGAACTGTGCCTAGAAGGCCAGCATCCCTGAATCACCTCTTCACTTTTGACGTTGAGACCGGTAGTGTATGTGAATTGGAAATGTGTTTTTTGCCTATCCCAACTCCCCCTTGGCCAGGGTCTGCCATTATCAACCCTGGAGCAATCGGGGTTAAGTGCCTTGCTCAAGGATACATCGCTAGTTTATTCACCTTGTCAGCTCAAGGATTTGAACTAGCGACCTTTCGCTTACGAGCCCAATGCTCTAACCGCTAGGCTACCTACTGCCCTATACTGTAAACAGTGTGAAATGACTATGAGACCTTGGGGGCAAAAGTCACTTACAGAATGGATCAGGTTTGGTGTTTGTGGTATATGGCCAGGATACTCTGCTCTAAGCTAATATACTATAGGTTTAGTGTGCTGGCAGTACAGTATTGAAGTATTGAAGCTTTATTACTGTGGAGGGGTTGGGTGTCCCTTAGGCTGGGGAGTGGGGAGATGGGGGGGGGCTGGAGACTGGATGGGGGGCTGGGGAGTGAGGGAGATGGGGGGGACTGGAGACCGGATGGGGGGCTGGGGGCTAAAGGGCTGGGGAGTGGGGGAGATGGGGGGACTGGAGACCGGATGGGGGGCTAAAGGGCTGGGGAGTGGGGGAGATGGGGGGACTGGAGACCGGGGAATGAAGATTAAGGAATGGGCCTGGTGACAGCCTGTATTACTACATAGGACTGATTATAGTATAGGGAGAGAGGGATGTGTGTGTGTGTGTGTGTGTGTGTGTATGGTTATGCCCTTCTTGGATGTGGGGATACACCATTAGATACCTCAGACAGAGATCACACACTACCTATTACTGTCACACACACCTCTCCCTCCCTCTCTCACACACACACACACACACACCTCTCCCTCACACACACACACACACACACCTCTCCCTCATACACACCTCTCCCTCACACACACACCTCTCCCTCACACACACACACACACACCTCTCCCTCACACACACACACACACACACACCTCTCCCTCACACACACACACCTCTCCCTCACACACACACACATCTCTCCCTCACACACACACACACACACACACATTTCTCCCTCACACACACACACACCTCTCCCTCACACACACACACACACCTCTCCCTCACACACACACACACACACACCTCTCCCTCACACACACACACACACACCTCTCCCTCACACACACACACACACCTCTCCCTCACACACACACACACACACACACACACACACCTCTCCCTCACACACACACCTCTCCCTCACACACACATCTCTCCCTCACACACACACCTCTCCCACACACACACACACCTCTCCCTCACACACACACACCTCTCCCTCACACACACACACCTCTCCCTCACACACACACACCTCTCCCTCACACACACACACACCTCTCCCTCACACACACACCTCTCCCTCACACACAGACAGACAAACACACACGCCTCTCTCTCCCACACAAACACATCCCTCTCTCTCTCCCACACACACAAACCGAGCAGGTCAAGATCCTGTGGTTCAAAAGCTCAGTGTATTATCATAAGGAGCAGTCTAATTCCCCCTCTACTTCAATTAGGCCTTTTCTAATCTTTATTAACATTACCATTATACATAATGACATCATCAGATGACCTTCTCCACACACAGCAAAACACACACGTGTCACACACATAGCTATGTAGTTAGAATCCCCCTCTCCTACTCCAGCCCCCTCTATACCCCCTTTTCAACCCCTCACTCTTAATCCCCATCCTCATCCATCTCCATGGAGACTGGCGCCTGGCAACAGCTGGAGGAGAGCAGTTGCCGCGGCGACGCAAACGCTCTCTCCATGTCTCAGAGGTGATGTCATCGTGTCCTGAATGGCGATGGCAGAGAGAGAGATATTATGGGATTTCCTTATGATGAAAAACTAAATGGAGAGCACTGAATAATTTGTTATAAATGTGTTGTACATTTAACCTTTGGAGTGCTGTCCATTTCATGTTTTATCTTACGAGGATCCAGCCTCTTCGATGGTGCAACACCCATTCATTTTGTAGGAGGACTTCAGAGTGAGCAGGTTGTTCCTCATTTCCTGTCCTCATGGCTGGCTAGGCGTTCAGCACTCTCCCTCTCCTTATCCCCTCTATCTATCCTTTTACACACGGGACACGCTCTATCGTTCATCTTCATTTAACAACATAACCCTGTTTGTGTGTTACACTCCTCCGCGCACCCTCTCCCCCTTTCAAACATGTCCTACACTCTCCATATTCCCTTCCATCCCTCCATCTCCTTTATCTTTCTGTCACCCTCTCCTCCTCCCCCCTCCCCCGCTCCAATCATCCCTGAGTAATGCTGACTGCCACCAGCATGACCGACCAACAACCCCCAGCACTTACAACGAACACACACACACACAGACACTCTGACGCACAGACACCACATGCTCTACAGTACTTGTAGGGTGAACACAATCACACACACACACACACACACTCAGTTCATGTTAAGCATATTCAGAGAACTTGTAGAGTGAACACAATCCAACAGACAGAGACACACAGTGAGGTCATAGATTACAGCTCATGGGGTACATACACTGTAAGTATACTGTGTCCCAGCCATGACCCTTTCTCCCACTGGGGTCAAGCACACACAGTGACGGAGATAGCTACAGTGGGCCCATACAGCTCAACACACCCACTCAAACATTACAGCCAGACACAGAACTTAGTCCAGCCCAGCAAAAATGCATTGATACAGCCAACAACCATCTGTCTCACACTGATTCAGACTCAAGCTAAATAACACACACACACACACAACCCTGTGCTATGGTTGGGTAGTGACTCAGGGAGAGAGGAAAAAGGGAGAGAGGGTAGGAGAAGAGAAAGGACAACATGATGAGAGATGCTGTGAGGTTAGTCAGTGAGGTCACGTCTGCTCTGTAGCATATTAACATGTTAGAGCACCGCTTTGCTCTAAACAGGCTAAACTGAATAGACAATGTTAGCCATCTCTCTGTACCCTCCCAGCCCAGCAGAGCACAGCTACTGTTGTGGAAGACAGGCGCCTTACATTTGAATGAATGAACCAATTTGCTCCTGAGAGACTGATGCCCTTGTCTGTGCCATCCACACACACTAGCATGGCTGTGAACACTGGTAGAGGTCATTTGGAAGGCTTGTTGCTCGACAGGGGTTTTATGTCATCGTATTAGTCTGTTAAGAGAGGTGGCAGGCTCTCTCAATGTCTATTGAAGTGAATGTCACCTTGTGTTCTCTCTCTTTCAGCGTAAGTAAAGGGTGTGTGTGTGTATGTGTGAGTGTATGTGTGAGTGTATGTGTGAATGTGAGTGTGTGTGCATATATGAGTGTGTGTCTGTGTGAGTGTGTGTGTGTGTGCGTGTGTATGTGTGAGTGTGTGTCTGTGTGAGTGTGTGTGTGTGTGCGTGTGTATGTGTGAGTGTGTGTCTGTGTGAGTGTGTGTGTGTGTGTGTGTGTGCGTGTGTATGTGTGAGTGTATGTGTGAGTGTGAGAGTATGTGTATATGTGAGTATATGTGTGTGTGCCAGCACGCGTGTGTGTGCAGTGACCTGTACAGAGATAGCGAGGGTTAAACATGTAGCTTGACTTCTCTTAGTCTTTTCTCATCCTGTCTTTCTCTCTCCAACCTATACACCTCTCTCTTTTCACATTTTCTCCCCCTATTCTCAATACAGTCTTCTCCTTCTCTTCTGTCTTTATTCCCCTCCTGTTACGCTCCTCTCTGCTATTCTTTCCATTCTCCCTCTCCTCTTTCCTCTGTCGTTCTACCAGTGCCGTGTTCAGAATGCTAATAGCCAGACACAAATTAAAGAAGAAAAGGCAGAACCTCCTCTTTTCTCTCTCGTACAATCATTGATTCTTTCCCATCCTTGAAGTCATGTGCTACACACACACACACACACACACACACACACACACACACACACATAACACCCAGAGCAGCCTAATGAGTATTAGCTGGTGAGAGTTTGATGGTTTGTTTTGCTGTCTTGGTCCTGTGAGAGAGAAACTGGGGGACCTAAGGGCTGAGCTGGTCTATTCATTTAATATGTCTGAGCACATTGTACCACACTGAGCCTCTTTTCATTACAGAGAGAGGCCTAGTGAAGCAATCAGCCAGCCAGGACATACAAACACACAAACACGCACACACACATAAACACGCTAGTGCTTCAATTTCATCCAATACACACAAGGCCTTAGCAACCCAGTGGTAAATATACAGGTGTTTGTGTGTGTCTCTGAATCACTCATTAGTGTGTGAGGGAGTGTACAGCAGAGACAGTCTGTGTGTGGGTTTAGTGTTGTAGGCTCCATTTCTCATTAGTCTGTGTGTGTACTGTAAGTCTGCATGCACATTTTTCTCTCTGCATGAGTAGTGACTGTGTGTGTGTTTGTCAGTATGTGTGTGTCAGTATGTGTGTGTCGGTATGTGTGCGTGCGTGTGTGACACACTTTCCACCGCCAGAAACATGACACCCCGACACCGCCCACCCCCATTTAGGAGGACGTCTCTCGCTCTCTCTCTCTGCTCCTACCCTATGCCATCATCAGGTCTTCTATTCCTTGTTGTGAGAACAAACCCACACACATGCCTGGACGTTCTCCATTAGAGACACACTTAGATACATACTCTGTGAGCCTTGATTGTCTTCTCCAGACAATAACAACGAAATGAGGATGACCCCACTCAGCACCCCTCCATCTCATACTTTCTCTCTCCCTCCCTCTCCTTATCTACACCCCCTCTGTTCCACTTCTCTCCCCATTCTCTTGTATTTTTTTACTCTTCTGTTCTCTCTTACTCCATCTCCCTTTGTTTGGATGTCTTTATATTATCCTCTCTCTCAGAAACCAGCTGACTATACATGTGCACATGGCACACACACACACACACACACACACACACACACACACACACACACACACACACACACACACACACACACACACACAGTAGGGTCTGTGGGCCTGAGAGTATGATTTAAAGATGAATGGAATCCTGCTGCACTCTGGTCAATGACACCACTGGAGAGTGCACACAGGAACAGGGAGACATGGACAGAGAGATGGGCAGAGAGGGAAAGAGAGAAAAGAGAAAAAGAGAGAAGGAGAGGCAGAAAGAGATGCAGTGCAAAAAATAGAATATGAGGCCAATGTAGAGTTACTCTCTGGGAGGCTGGGTGGGCTGGGGGCTCCAGTGTGTCTGTGAATCTCTGGGTTCTTTTTGTGTTGTTTTCTTAAAGGAAAGGCATTGACTCAGTTAGGACAGTGAGGGATACTGTGTCGGTGTCTTAGTGTGTGTTGGTGTGTCCCCATGTGCAGTTGTAAACCGAAGTCTGGCTTATTTAAGGCGGTTTTGGAGCAGTGGCTTCTTCCTTGCTGAGCGGCCTTTCAGGTTATGTCGATATAGGACTCGTTTTACTGTGGATATAGATACATTTGTACCCATTTCCTCCAGCATCTTCACAAGGTTCTTTGCTGTTGTTCTGGGATTGATTTTCACTTTTCGCACCAAAGTACGTTCATCTCTAGGAGACAGAACTAGTAGTCTCCTTCCTGTACGGTATGACGGCTGCATGGTCCCATGGTATTTATACTTGCGTACTATTGTTTGTACACATGCATGTGGTACCTTCACGCATTTGGAAATTGCTCCCAAGGTTGAACCAGAATTGTGGAGGTCTACAATTGCTTTGCTGAGGACATGGCTGATTTCTTTAGATTTTCCCATGATGTCAAGCAAAGAGGCACTGAGTTTGAAGGCAGGCCTTGAAATACATCCACAGGTACACCTCAGACACAAATTATGTAAATTAGCCTATCAGAAGTATCTAAAGTCATAACATAATTTTCTGGAATTTTCCAAGCTGTTTAAAGGCACAGGCAACTTAGTGTATGTAAACTTCTGACTGGAATTGTGATACAATGAGTTATAAGTGAAATAATCTGTCTGTAAACAATTGTTGGAAAAATTACTTGTGTCATGCACAAAGTAGATGTCCTAAACGACTTGCCAGAACTATAGTTTGTTAACAAGAAATTTGGGGGGTGGTTGAAAAACGAGTTTTAATGACTCCAACCGAACTGTATGTAAACTTCCAACTTCAACTGTACATCAGAATTTTACAAATTATGTTCTGAACAAGTAGCACCCTTCCTACTTGATGTCTTTTAAGACAGCATTAAAAACTGTATCAATGAATTGACGAGGGCACTGGAACAATCTGCAGCACCTGGCCTCATCCTACTAGAATCTGAAGTCTACTGTTTGGTGATGTTCTGGTGCCTCTGTCCCCAACCAAGGAGGGCTACAGCAGCACCTAGATCTTCTGCACAGATTCTATCAGACTTGGGCCCTGACAGTTAATCTCAGTAAGACAAAAATAATGGTGTTCCAAAAAAGGTCAATTTGCCAGGACCATAAAAACTAATTCCACCCAGACACTGTTGCCCTAGGGCACACAAAACACAATACCTACCTCGGCCTAAACATCAGCACCAAAGGTAACTTCCACAAAGCTGTGAACGATCTGAGAGACAAGGCAAGAGGGGCCTTCTACGCCATCAAAAGGAACATAAATTTGACTTGAATCAGTTATAGAACCCATTGCCCTTTTAAGTTCTGGGGTCCGCTCACCAACCAAGAATTCACAAAATGGGACAAACACAAAATTGAGACTTTGCACGCAAAATTCTGCAAAAACATCCTCAGTGTACACCGTAAAACACCAAATAATGCATACAGAGCAGAAATAGGACGATTCACACTAATTATCAAAATCCAGAAAAGAGCAATTAACTTCTTGGATATAAGGGGCGGTATTTTAATTTTTGGATGAAAAACGTTCCCGTTTTAAACAAGATATTTTGTCACGAAAAGATGCTCGACTATGCATATAATTAACAGCTTTGGAAAGAAAACACTCTGACGTTTCCAAAACTGCTAAGATATTGTCTGTGAGTGCCACAGAACTGATGTTACAGGCGAAACCCAGATAAAAATCCAATCAGGAAGTGCCAAATTTTTTTAAACAGCCTCATGCCAATGACTCCTTATATGGCTGTGAAGGAGCTAGGAGTCAGCTTACGTTTTCCCCAAGGTGTCTGCAGCATTGTGACGTCTTTTTAGGCATTTCCATTGGAGAATGGCTGTAAGAGACCATATAGGGCAAGTGGACGCATGGTGTCTCCCGGAGAAAACGTTGCGTAAAATTCTGAGGTAGCCATTTTTCCAATAGTTTCTTATGAGAAACCAACTGCCTCCACGGATATATTATTGAATACATATGTTAAAAACACTTTGAGGATGGAGGATCCTAAACAACGTTTGCCGTGTTTCTGTCGATATTATGGAGCAAATTAAAAAAAAAGTTTGGCGTTATAGTTTAAGTATTTTCGGTCGATTTCTCAGCCAAGCAGGATGAACAAACGTGACGTTTTTCGCCTACAAAAATATTATTTTTGGAAAAAAGGAACATTTGCTATCTAACTGGGAGTCTCCTGAGTGAAAGCATCTGAAGTTCTTCAAAGGTAAATGATTTAATTTGGTTGCTTTTCTTATTTTTGTGAAAATGTTGCCTGCTGCCAGCACAGCCTAGCATAGCATTATGCCATGCTAAACTTACACAAATGCTTGTCTAGCGTTGGCTGTAACGCATATTTTGAAAATCTGAGATGACAGTGTTGTTAACAAAAGGCTAAGCTTGTGTTTCAATATATTTATTTCATTTCATTTGCGATTTTCATGAATAGGAAACGTTGCGTTATGGTAATGCACTTGAGGCTATGATTACGCTCCCGGATACGGGATTGCTCGTCGCTAGAGGTTAAATTCTACAACCACCTAAAAATAAGTGATTCTCAAATTATCCATAACAAAGCCCTCACCTACAGAGAGACGAACCTGGAGAAGAGTCCCCTCTGCCAGCTGATATGGGGACTCTGCTCACAAACACAAACAGAATCCACAGAGCCCCAGGACAGGAACACAAATAGACCCAACCAGATCAAACAAAAAAGAGAATTACTTGACACATTGGAAAAAAGAGAGAAAAATAGAATGCTAGCAGGTAGCCTAGTGGTTAGAGTGGAGGGGCGGCAGGTAGCCTAGTGGTTAGAGTGGAGGGGCGGCAGGTAGCCTAGTGGTTAGAGTGTTGGGCCAGTAACTGAAAGGCTGCCAGATCGAATCCCTGAGCTGACAAGGTGAAAATCTGTCATTCTGCCCCTGAACAAGGCAGTTAACCCACTGTTCCTACGCTGTCATTGTAAATAAGAACTTGTTCTTAACTGACTTGCCTCGTTAAATAAAATAAATTAAAACAGAGAGTGCACTGTAGTAGAATGAATGACCCAAAATGATGGAAAGTTTTGCATATGTACAGACTTAGTGAGAGAGGCCGCCATCGGCAAATCGAACTTGTGCAGTTTAAGAAGAAGAAAATATTTACCAAGTAGACTAAAATAAAAAGTAATAATAAAAAATAACACAGTATTTGCAGGGGTACAGGCTAGTTGAGGTAATCTGTACATGTAGGTGGGGGCGAAGTGACTATGCATAGGTAACAAACAAACAGGGAGTAGCAACAGTGTACAAAAGGGTGGGGGGGGGGGAGGGGTCACTACACTCGTGCCCTCTTCACAACAGTCTTTGTATGTTTGGACCATGATAGTTCGTTAGTGATGTGGAAACCAAGGAACTTGAACCTCTCGATCTGCTCCACTACAGCCCTGCCGATGTTAATGGGAACCTGTTCGGCCCGACCATTTCCTGTAGTCCACGATTAGCTCCTTTGTCTTGCTTACAATGAGGGAGAGGTTGTTGTCCTGGCACCACACTGCCATTTCTCTGACCTCCTCCCTATAGGCCGTCTCATCGTTGTCGGTGATCAGGCCTACCACTGTTGTGTCATCAGCAAACTTAATGATGGTGTTGGAGTCGTGTTTGGCCACGCAGTCGTGGGTGAACAGGGAATACAGGAAGGGACTAAGTACACACCCCTGAGGGGCCCCAGTGTTGAGGATCAGTGTGGCAGATGTGATGTTGCCTATTTTTACCACCTGGGGGCAGCCCATCAGGAAGTCCAGGTTCCAGTTGCAGAGAGAGGTGTTTAGTCCCAGAGTCTTTAGCTTAGTAATGAGCTTTGTGGGCACTATGGTGTTGAACGCTGAGCTGTAGTCAATGAACAGCATTCTCACATAGGTGTCCCTTTTGTGCAGGTGAAAAAGGACAGCATGGAGTGAGATTGAGTCATCTGTGGATCTGTTGGGGTGGTATGCAAATTGTAGTGGGTCTAGGGTGTCCGGGAGGATGCTGTTGATGTGAGCCATGACCAGCTTCTCAAAGCACTTCGCGGCTACCGACCTGAGTGCCACGGGGCAGTAATCATTTAGGCAGGTTACCTTCGCTTCCTTGGGCACAGAGACTATGGTGGTCTGCTTGAAACTAGAGGTCGAGCGATTATGATTTTTCAACGCCGATACCGATTACGATACTCTGGACCGAAACTCTGGACCCTGATCTCTCTTTTGATTAACATATCAAGGCTGTTTCAAGGACAGCTTTTTTACATCTACGTAACATTGCAAAAATCAGAAACTTTCTGTCCAAAAATGATGCAGAAAAATTCATCCATGCTTTTGTTACTTCTAGGTTAGACTACTGCAATGCTCTAGTTTCCGGCTACCCGGATAAAGCACTAAATAAACTTCAGTTAGTGCTAAATATGGCTGCTAGAATCCTGACTAGAACCCAAAAATTTGATCATATTACTCCAGTGCTAGCCTGGCTTCCTGTCAAGGCAAGGGCTGATTTCAAGGTTTTACTGCTAACCTACAAAGCATTACATGGACTTGCTCCTACCTATGTCTCTGATTTGGTCCTGCCGTACATACCTACACGTACACTACGGTCACAAGACGCAGGCCTCCTAAATTGTCCCTAGAATTTCTAAGCAAACAGCTGGAGGCAGGGCTTTCTCCTATAGAGCTCCATTTTTATGGAATGGCCTGCCTACCCATGTGAGAGACGCAAACTCGGACTCAACCTTTAAGTCTTTACTGAAGACTCATCACTTCAGTGGGTCATATGATTGAGTGTAGTCTGGACCAGGAGTGTGAAGGTGAACGGAAAGGCACTGGAGCAAAGAACCTCCCTTGCTGTCTCTGCCTGGCCGGTTCCCCGCTTTCCACTGGGATTCTCTGCCTCTAACCCTATTACAGGGGCTGAGTCACTGGCTTATTGGTGCTCTTCCATGTTGTCCCTAGGAGGGGTGCGTCACTTGAGTCACTGATGTGATCTTCCTGCCTGGGTTTGGCGCCAGCCCTTGGGTTGTGCCGTGGCGGAGATCGTTGTGGGCTATACTCGGCCTTGTCTCAGGATGGTAAGTTGGTGGTTGAAGATATCCCTCTAGTGGTGTGGGGGCTGTGCTTTGTCAAAGTGGGTGGGGTTATATCCTTCCTGTTTGGACCTGTCCGGGGGTATCATCGGATGGGGCCACAGTGTCTCCTGACCCCTACTGTCTCAGCCTCCAGTATTTATGCTGCAGTAGTTAATGTGTCGGGGGGTTAGGGTCAGTTTGTTATATCTGGAGTACTTCTCCTGTCTTATCCGGTGTCCTGTGTGAATTTAAGTATGCTCTCTCTAATTCTCACTTTCTTTCTCTCTCTCGGAGGAGGACCTGAGCCCTAGGACCATGCTGCAGGACTACCTGGCATGATGACTCCTTGCTGTCCCCAGTCCACCTGGCCGTGCTGCTGCTCCAGTTTCAATTGTTATGCCAGCGGCTATGGAATCCTGACCTGTTCACCGGATGGGCTACCTGTCCCAGACCTATTATTTGACCATGCTGGTCATTTATGAACATTTGAACATCTTCACCATGTTCTGTTATAATCTCCACCCGGCACAGCCAGAAGAGGACTGGCCACCCCTCATAGCCTGGTTCCTCTCTAGGTTTCTTCCTAGGTTTTGGCCTTTCTAGGGAGTTTTCCTTAGCCAACGTGCTTCAACACCTGCATTGCTTGCTGTTTGGGGTTTTAGGCTGGGTTTCTGTACAGCACTGTGAGGTATCAGCTGATGTACGAAGGGCTATATAAATAAATTTGATTTTAGTATTTGGAGGACCAAAAAGCCGATACCGATTAAATCGGCCGATTGTTTTATATTTTTTATTTGTAATAATGACAATTACAACAATACTGAATTAACACTTATTTTAACTTAATATAATACATCAATAAAATCCATTTAGCCTCAAATAAATAATGAAACATGTTCAATTTGGTTTAAATAATGCAAAAACAAAGTGTTGGAGAAAAAAGTAAAAGTGCAATATGTGCTATGTAAGAAAGCTAACGTTTCAGTTCCTTGCTCAGAACATGAAAACATATGAAAGCTGGTGGTTCCTTTTAACATGAGTCTTCAATATTCCCAGGTAAGAAGTTTTAGGTTGTAGTTATTATAGGAATTATAGGACTATTTCCCTCTACACCATTCGTATTTCATTAACCTTTGACTATTAGATGTTCTTATAGGCACTTTAGTATTGCCAGTGTAACAGTACAGCTTCCGTCCCTCTCCTCGCTCCTCCCTAGGCTCGAACCAGCAACACAACGACAACAGCCACCATCGAAGCCACGTTACCCATGCAGAGCAAGGGATACAACCACCCCAAGGCTCAGAGCGAGTCACGTTTGAAACGCTATTAGTGCGCGCTAACTAGCTAGCCATTTCACTTCGGTTACACCAGCCTCATCTTGGGAGTTGATAGGCTTGAAGTCATAAACAGCGCAATGCTTGACGCACAACGAAGAGCTGCTGGCAAAACGCACTATAGTGCTGTTTGAATTAATGTTTACGCGCCTGCTTCTGCCTACCACCACTCAGTCAGATACTTAGACACTTGTATGCTCAGTCAGATTATATGCAATGGAGGACAAGCTAGATAATATCTAGTAATACCATCAACCATGTGTAGTTAACTGGTGATTATGATTGTTTTTTTATTAGATAAGTGTAATGCTAGCTAGCAACTTACCGTGGCTTACTGCATTCGCGTAACAGGCAGTCAGTCTCCTTGTGGAGTGCAACGAGAGAGAGGCAGGTCGTTATTGCGTTGGACTATGTAACTGTAAGGTTTCAAGATTGGATCCCCCGAAAATCTGTCGTTCTGCCCCTGAACGAGGCAGTTAACCCACCGTTCCTAGGCTGTCATTTAAAATAAGAATGTGTTCTTAACTGAATTGCCTAGTTAAATAAAAGGTCTAAAAATAAATATATAAAAATAATAATAAAATAATTTTTTTTAAAATTCGCGCCCAAAAATAATACTCTACTTGAAACATGTAGGTATTACAGACTCGGTAAGGAAGAGGTTGAAAATGTCAGTGAAGACACTTGACAGTTGGTCCGTGCATGCTTTGAGTACACGTCCTGGTAATCCATCTGGCCCAGCGGCTTTGTGAATGTTGACCTGTTCAAAGGTTTTGTTCACATCGGCGTTATCACAGTCATCCAGAACAGCTGGTTCTCTCGTGCATGCTTCGGTGTTGCTTGCCTCGAAGCGAGCATAAAAGGCATTTAGCTCATCTGGTAGGCTCCCGTCACTGGGCAGCTCGTGTCTGGGTTTCCCTTTGTAGCCCGTAATAATTTTCAAGCCCTGCCACATCCGACGAGTGTCAGAGCCGGGTGTGGTAGGATTCAATATTAATCCTGTATTGACGCTTTGCTTGTTTGATGGTTCGTCTAAGGGCATAGCGGGATTTCTTATAAGCGTCCAGATTAGTCTCCCACTCCCTGAAAGTGGCAGCTCTAGCTTTTAGCTTGATTCGGATGTTGCCTGTAATCCATGGCTTCTGGTTGGGATATGTACATACAGTCACTGTGGGGACAACGTCGTCGATGCACTTATGAAGCCGATGACTGACGTGGAGTATTCCTCAATGCCATTGGATGAATCCCGGAACATATTCCAGTCTGTGCTAGCAAAACAGTCCTGTAGTGTAGCATCCGCGTCATCTGACCACTTCCTTATTGAGCGAGTCACTGGTAGTTTCTGCTTTAGTTTTTGCATGTAAGCAGGAATCAGGAAGATAGAATTATGGTCAAAATTGCCAAATGGAGGGCGGGAGAGAGCTTAGTATGCAACTCTGTGTGTGGAGTAAAGGTGGTCCAGGATTTTTTCCCCCCCTGGTTGCACATGTGACATGCTGGTAAAAATTTGGTAAAACTGATTTAAGTTTGCCTGCATTAAAGTCCCCGGCCACTAGGAGCACTGCTTCTGGGTGAGCAGTTGACAGACCTTGCTCTCAAGAGAAGACAGGCTATGTGCCAACTGCCCACAAAATGAGGTGGAAAGTGAGCTGCACTAACCTCCTGCCCACTGTATGTCCAAATCAGAGACACATATTTCTCTCAGATTACACAGACCAATAAAGAATTTGAAAACAAATCCAATCTTAATAAACTCCCATAGTATCTATGAGGTGAAGTACCACAGTGTGTGTCAGGTGTGTGCGTACTGGTAGCGAAGTCAGGTGCAGGAGAGCAGAGATTTGTGAACAGGCGCACACTTTATTTAGGCAAAAGTGCAAAACACGCAAAACAGTCACAAGAATTATGTTTAACAATAAACATCTTCTTGAAAAATAACACAGAAAAAACAAGCCAGTCTGGCGCGTCAACAATACACACGAACACAAACAATCTTACACAAAGACATGATGGGGAACAGAGGAATAAATACATGTAGATTGATTGGGGAATGAAAACCAGGTGTGCAGGGAACAAGACAAAACAAATGGATACATGAAAAATGGAGCGACGATGGCTAGAAAGTCGGTTACGTCGAACGCCGCCCGAACAAGGAGAGTAGCCGACTTCGGCGGAAGTCGTGACAGTGTGCCATCACAGCAGCAAGATCTGGGACCTGTTTTGTGACCTATTTGCACATTGTTACAACGCTTAAAACATTTAAAACTGTTTTGAGTGTAATGTTTACTGTTCATGTTTTATTTACCTTGTTTATTTCCCTTTTGTTTATTGTCTATTTAACTTGCTTTGGCAATGTAAACATATGTTTCCCATGCCAATAAAGACCTTTGAGTTGAGAGAGAGATTATGTGAGTAGCATCTGGATTGATTCATTAAAGATCTTTATCAGCAGACAGAGGAAGAGACGGTGGTGGTGTAGGGATGGGTAGATGGAGAAACGGAGGTGAAGAGATGGATCGATAGAGAGGAGAGCCCGTGGTGGTGGGAGGTGGGGAGATGAAGGATATAGCAAAGGAAAGAAGGAGAGATGAAGCAGACAGAGTTAGAGAGATGAAGAGCTAGAGAGAGATGGAGAGAAACAAGGCAGAGGGAGATGAGCTGAGGTACGCTGTGCATTTATGTTTCCTGCATGAAGGAGTAATGAAGGGTTGGAGGTGGAGAGGCGGGAGAAAACAGGAAAGCTGTTATTAGTGGGGGAGAGGAGGGAGGTGGAAAGGAGGGAGGAGGAGAGGAGGGAGTAGGGCCTAATAAACACTATGTTAGTGCGCTATATAAAGAGCATGATGCAGGAAAGAAAACACTTAGAGTAGCAGCACTAATGTGTTTAGCTCTGTTCCTGAAGGAAGAGTCGTTTAGTATGAGTATGAATCATTCTGGTTCACTATACACCAACTCTCTCTGTTTATAGCTCTGAGTATGAATCATTCTAGTTTACTATACACCAACTCTCTCTGTTTATAGCTCTGAGTATGAATCATTCTGGTTTACTATACATCAACCCTCTCTGTTTATAGCTCTGAGTATGAATCATTCTGGTTCACTATACACCAACTCTCTCTGTTTATAGCTCTGAGTATGAATCATTCTGGTTTACTATACATCAACTCTCTCTGTTTATAGCTGAGTATGAATCATTCTGGTTCACTATACACCAACTCTCTCTGTTTATAGCTCTGAGTATGAATCATTCTGGTTTACTATACATCAACTCTCTCTGTTTATAGCTCTGAGTATGAATCATTCTGGTTTACTATACATCAACTCTCTCTGTTTATAGCTCTGAGTATGAATCATTCTGGTTTACTATACATCAACTCTCTCTGTTTATAGCTCTGAGTATGAATCATTCTGGTTTACTATACATCAACCCTCTCTGTTTATAGCTCTGAGTATGAATCATTCTGGTTCACTATACACCAACTCTCTCTGTTTATAGCTCTGAGTATGAATCATTCGGGTTCCCTATACATCAACTCTCTCTGTTTATAGCTCTGAGTATGAATCATTCGGGTTCACTATACATCAACTCTCTCTGTTTATAGCTCTGAGTATGAATCATTCTAGTTTACTATACACCAACTCTCTCTGTTTATAGCTCTGAGTATGAATCATTCTGGTTTACTATACATCAACCCTCTCTGTTTATAGCTCTGAGTATGAATCATTCTGGTTCACTATACACCAACTCTCTCTGTTTATAGCTCTGAGTATGAATCATTCTGGTTTACTATACATCAACTCTCTCTGTTTATAGCTCTGAGTATGAATCATTCTGGTTCACTATACACCAACTCTCTCTGTTTATAGCTCGGAGTATGAATCATTCTGGTTTACTATACATCAACTCTCTCTGTTTATAGCTCTGAGTATGAATCATTCTGGTTTACTATACATCAACTCTCTCTGTTTATAGCTCTGAGTATGAATCATTCTGGTTTACTATACATCAACTCTCTCTGTTTATAGCTCTGAGTATGAATCATTCTGGTTTACTATACATCAACCCTCTCTGTTTATAGCTCTGAGTATGAATCATTCTGGTTCACTATACACCAACTCTCTCTGTTTATAGCTCTGAGTATGAATCATTCTGGTTTACTATACATCAACTCTCTCTGTTTATAGCTCTGAGTATGAATCATTCTAGTTTACTATACACCAACTCTCTCTGTTTATAGCTCTGAGTATGAATCATTCTGGTTTACTATACATCAACCCTCTCTGTTTATAGCTCTGAGTATGAATCATTCTGGTTCACTATACACCAACTCTCTCTGTTTATAGCTCTGAGTATGAATCATTCTGGTTTACTATACATCAACTCTCTCTGTTTATAGCTGAGTATGAATCATTCTGGTTCACTATACACCAACTCTCTCTGTTTATAGCTCTGAGTATGAATCATTCTGGTTTACTATACATCAACTCTCTCTGTTTATAGCTCTGAGTATGAATCATTCTGGTTTACTATACATCAACTCTCTCTGTTTATAGCTCTGAGTATGAATCATTCTGGTTTACTATACATCAACTCTCTCTGTTTATAGCTCTGAGTATGAATCATTCTGGTTTACTATACATCAACCCTCTCTGTTTATAGCTCTGAGTATGAATCATTCTGGTTCACTATACACCAACTCTCTCTGTTTATAGCTCTGAGTATGAATCATTCGGGTTCCCTATACATCAACTCTCTCTGTTTATAGCTCTGAGTATGAATCATTCGGGTTCACTATACATCAACTCTCTCTGTTTATAGCTCTGAGTATGAATCATTCTAGTTTACTATACACCAACTCTCTCTGTTTATAGCTCTGAGTATGAATCATTCTGGTTTACTATACATCAACCCTCTCTGTTTATAGCTCTGAGTATGAATCATTCTGGTTCACTATACACCAACTCTCTCTGTTTATAGCTCTGAGTATGAATCATTCTGGTTTACTATACATCAACTCTCTCTGTTTATAGCTCTGAGTATGAATCATTCTGGTTCACTATACACCAACTCTCTCTGTTTATAGCTCGGAGTATGAATCATTCTGGTTTACTATACATCAACTCTCTCTGTTTATAGCTCTGAGTATGAATCATTCTGGTTTACTATACATCAACTCTCTCTGTTTATAGCTCTGAGTATGAATCATTCTGGTTTACTATACATCAACTCTCTCTGTTTATAGCTCTGAGTATGAATCATTCTGGTTTACTATACATCAACCCTCTCTGTTTATAGCTCTGAGTATGAATCATTCTGGTTCACTATACACCAACTCTCTCTGTTTATAGCTCTGAGTATGAATCATTCTGGTTTACTATACATCACTATACACCAACTCTCTCTGTTTATAGCTCTGAGTATGAATCATTCTGGTTTACTATACATCACTATACACCAACTCTCTCTGTTTATAGCTCTGAGTATGAATCATTTGGGTTCACTATACATCAACTCTCTCTGTTTATAGCTCTGAGTATGAATCATTCTGGTTCACTATACATTAACCCTCTCTGGGAATGATGACACACTGACAGAGAATAGGGCAAAGGTGTAAAAACCTTCTATATCCTGGACTTTAAAGCCTGGACCAGGCACATAGAGATCTGGGACTGAGCTAGCACAAACGCTGGTGCAGTATTCAAGTCTACCTGGCTTGGTGAAGGTTAAAGCTACATAAATACTACTTGACTCACTAATCATGGTGCTGATGTAGTTCCCCAGGGGTGAATTATACTGTATAATAACACTGTTCAGTCTCAGGGGAACAGAAGGGAAACACATTCAAAGATTGGGGCAAGGTGACTCCTTCTCATCTTCCCCTCACCCCCTCACTTCATCTCCCCCTTTCCCTCCCATCTTTCTCTACTACTCCCGCCATGTCTCTATTCCAACTCTTCCTCTACCTCTGTCACTCTGCTTCTTCCTCCATCTTTCTCTCTTCTGTTCTTTATCCCACTCTTCCTCTACCACTCTTCCCTTCATCTCCACTTCCAGCCCCTCTCCCTCTCTGCTAGCCCTTTTGGCCCCTCTCCCTCTCTGCTAGCCCTTTTGGCCCCTCTCCTCTCCCTCTCTGCTCTGCTTTCCCTCTCTGCTAACCCTTTTGGCCCCTCTCCTCTCCCTCTCTGCTAGCCCTTTTGGCCCCTCTCCCTCTCCTCTCCCTCTCTGCTAGCCCTTTTGGCCCCTCTCCTCTCCCTCTCTGCTAGCCCTTTTGGCCCCTCTCCTCTCCCTCTCTGCTAGCCCTTTTGGCCCCTCTCCCTCTCCTCTCCCTCTCTGCTAGCCCTTTTGGCCCCTCTCCCTCTCCTCTCCCTCTCTGCTAGCCCTTTTGGCCCCTCTCCCTCTCCTCTCCCTCTCTGCTAGCCCTTCTGGCCCCTCTCCCTCTCCTCTCCCTCTCTGCTAGCCCTTTTGGCCCCTCTCCCTCTCCTCTCCCTCTCTGCTAGCCCTTTTGGCCCCTCTCCCTCTCCTCTCCGCTAGCCCTTTTGGCCCACCTTGGTGCAGGGCAGGTGCCAGGTCTCATTAAGAAGTGTTGGCCAACAGCGCTCTCTCACAGAGTTCACCTGCTGTCAGAGTGTATAATCACCTGACCTCTCACCTGTCACACAGTGGAACATCACCCCCACACACACACACACACACACACACCTTCGAACCCAGACAAAGCCAACCTGACACTGAAGACATCCTACAGGAAGAGAGAATGGTCCTCTAACCACTGATTCTAGACCAGGACCCTAAATACCATCCCAGAGCCTCACCACTATTAGCCACAGAGCCAAGCTGCTTGGGGATTTTGTCTCTCTCTGTCCACAGGGCTCAGTCCACATTGCAGTGTGTGTGTGTGTGTGTGTGTGTGTGTAGAGGTGAGCCTGGTCAGGTCAGATGTGACCAGAAGTGGTGTCTACAACATGAATAAACCATGCTGTATCATTATAACCAGCAGGAAGCGAAGACCTCTGCTCTGTTATCTCTATGGCTACTTACTGTCAGCATGGAGAGAGGCATGATGGTCAACTCAGAGGCTTTGGGGCTCAGTTAAAAGAGATGAAAACTCTTTCATTCTGATCCAGACATCTTCATCACCGCTTCACGAGGCTTCCCAATTACACCAGCTTGAAGCCTTGTGCCTAAAGTACAAGATGCCCGGCTGACGCTGTCCTGGCCGTAGAAGGGGGAGGAGAGAAGGGAGAGACAATCCCTTAACATGAGGGATGATGCTGCCCCTTGACCCCTGCACTGTCCTCTATTTCTCCTTTACTTTTCAAAATGGTTTTCCTGTCCATCAATCTCTAAAACTCCTCCTCCTTTTGTCTCTCTCCCTCCTATCTTTAACTTTCCCCCTCCCTCCCTCCCTCCCTCCCTCCCTCCCTCCCTCCCTCCCTCCCTCCCTCCCTCCCTCCCTCCCTCCGAGTGGAACACATGTAGCTGAGACTGACTAATGCTGAGTTAGGCCCCTAGCTGCTTTAGCAGAGGTTTCTCAACTCAGCTCATTTAAACAAACGCTCTGATCCAGAGATTTACACAGGGCAGCAGCAACTACACACACCCACCCACCCACCCACGCATGCACACACCCACCCACGCACGCACGTGCACACACCCACCCACCCACGCACATGCACACACCCACCCACGCACGCACGTGCATACACCCGCGCACGTGCACACACCCACCCACGCGCGCACGTGCACACACACACGCACACCGTTCTGTTTTCCATTGACATTTCAGCCATTCTTTGGGAGCTGAAAAAATATTTTTTTTGTAGTCAGGAATAGTCTTCAGTAAAAACAAAGTTGAAAAGACTGTTCAGCAGCAACCCAAGAGAGAGTTTCACTCTGGCCTGTTACAGCAAACACACACACAAATACACACTCAAACACACCCTCACAAATGGCAGTACAGCACAATACAGGATAACAACAAGAGCCTTGCTGGTCCTATTAACTCAGTTGCACAGTGCAAAAGACATCCGGAACTGACTTCATCAAACCTTTCAGTAACGTTGTCTTACACCATGCAAAGCAACACCAACCTCCAGTATCCCCTCCCTCTGCTCAACAGCATCCAAGCCTCCAGTATCCCCCCCCTCTGCTCAACAGCATCCAAGCCTCCAGTATCCCCTCCCTCTGCTCAACAGCATCCAAGCCTCCAGTATCCCCTCCCTCTGCTCAACAGCATCCAAGCCTCCAGTATCCCCTCCCTCTGCTCAACAGCATCCAAGCCTCCAGTATCCCCTCCCTCTGCTCAACAGCATCCAAGCCTCCAGTATCCCCTCCCTCTGCTCAACAGCATCCAAGCCTCCAGTATCCCCTCCCTCTGCTCAACAGCATCCAAGCCTCCAGTATCCTCTCCCTCTGCTCAACAGCATCCAACCTCCAGTATCCCCTCCCTCTGCTCAACAGCATCCAAGCCTCCAGTATCCCCTCCCTCTGCTCAACAGCATCCAAGCCTCCAGTATCCCCTCCCTCTGCTCAACAGCATCCAAGCCTCCAGTATCCCCTCCCTCTGCTCAACAGGATCCAACCTCCAGTATCCCCTCCCTCTGCTCAACAGCATCCAAGCCTCCAGTATCCCCTCCCTCTGCTCAACAGGATCCAACCTCCAGTATCCCCTCCCTCTGCTCAACAGCATCCAAGCCTCCAGTATCCCCTCCCTCTGCTCAACAGCATCCAAGCCTCCAGTATCCAAGCCTCCAGTATCCCCTCCCTCTGCTCAACAGCATCCAAGCCTCCAGTATCCTCTCCCTCTGCTCAACAGCATCCAAGCCTCCAGCACAACATCCATCAAATGGTATAGACAATGGGATAGGACCATATAACTATAATCTATTATGTATCACAGTGAACTGATATAATATATCAGACACACAATGTATTATTGAAACTGGTAATATCATAAACAATACAGATCCCAACACATCAATGCCAAGGAGAATACAGCAGAAATCCTTTGTGAAATATATTACACACACACATATACATACATACACACACACACACAAACACCACACAAACATACACACACAAACACCACACAAACCACACAAAAATACACACACACCACACACATACACACCACACACAAACACACCACACAAACAAACATACACACCACACACAAACACACCACACAAACAAACATACACACACAAACACACACACACACATACACACACCACACAAACATACACACACAAACACACCACACATACACATTCTCAAAATAGAGGATACATTTTTAAAGAAGAAAGGCAGTGAGAGGAAAATCAACTTTGAATAGAATAGGATAGGAGAGAGGAAGAGATGGAGGTACAAGAAAACCCATCTATATTTGATGAGGAAGGAAATGCAAAAGGAGGGGAACAAGAGGAGGAGATGGAGAAAATAGGAGAGGAGTGCAACGATGGAGAGAGTTAAATCACTGTAGCTGGCTGATGAAGCACTTTCTCAGAGGGAGAGAGACAGGGAGAGAGAGTGACAGAGAGAGAGAGTGACAGGGAGAGAGAGTGACAGGGAGAGAAAGAGACAGACAGAGAGAGAGGGGGGGAGAGAGAGAGAGAGAGAGAGAGAGAGAGGGACAGAGAGAGAGTGACAGGGAGAGAGAGAGTGACAGGGAGAGAGAGAGTGACAGGGAGAGAGAGAGTGACAGGGAGAGAGTGACAGGGGGAGAGACAGAGAGAGAGACAGGGAGAGAGACACGGGGAGAGAGTGACAGCGACAGAGCGACAGAGAGCGAGAGAGAGAGAGACAGAGAGAGAGACACAGAGAGAGAGACAGAGAGAGACAGACAGAGAGAACGAGAGAGACAAACAGAGAGCGAGAGAGAAAGCAAGAAAGCGAGCGAGACAGAGAGAGCAAGAGAGCGAGAAAGTGAGCGAGACAGAGAGAGAGAGACACAGAGAGCGAGACAGAGAGAGAGAGAGAGAGACACAGAGTGCGAGAGAGAGAGATGGAGAGAGAGCCACAGAGAGCGTGAGAGAAAGACACAGAGAGAGAGAGAGCGAGAGAGAGCGAGAGAGTGCGAGAGAGCGAGAGACACAGAGAGGCACAGGGAGAGCGCGAGCGCGAGAGAGACACAGAGAGCAAGCGAGAGAGAGGGACAGAGAGAGAGAAAGAGCGAGAGACACAGAGAGCGTGCAAGCGAGAGAGGGACCGAGAGTGAGACACAGAGAGTGAGAGAGAGAGAGAGAGAGAGAGAGAAAGAGACACAGAGAGTACACAGCGGCAGAATACCTGACCACTGTGACTGACCCAAAATTAAGGAAAGCCTTGACTATGAACAGACTCAGTGAGCATAGCCTTGCTATTGAGAAAGGCCGCCGTAGGCAGACATGGCTCTCAAGAGAAGACAGGCTATGTGCTCACTGCCCACAAAATGAGGTGGAAACTGAGCTGCACTTCCTAACCTCCTGCCCAATGTATGACCATATTAGAGAGACATATTTCCCTCAGATTACACAGATCCACAAAGAATTCGAAAACAAATCCAATTTTGAAAAACTCCCATATCTACTGGGTGAAATTCCACAGTGTGCCATCACAGCAGCAAGATTTGTGACCTGTTGCCACGAGAAAAGGGCAACCAGTGAAGAACAAACACCATTGTAAATACA
>NC_034186.2:70420437-70459724 GCF_002021735.2 Oncorhynchus kisutch | reverse complement strand
CTTCCACATCTCTCTTGCACAGGGCTTGCTGAACTCTGCATTTTCCCGTGCTGTACTGCACTTCTCAAATGAGATATTTCCCCCATTGGCATTCCGTTTTATATACCTCCATCTCTCTATGCTTTCATCCACCTCTCCTATACTCCCTCGCTTCAAACCAACCTCCCCTCTTTTCCTCTCCTGCTTTCTCCATTTCCCCATCCATCTTTCTCTCCATCTCCTGCAGTCTCTCTATCCGCTAAGTCTGAATGAAAGCGGATGGAAGCTCTTATTTACAGCAGAGGGGAAGTTTAGCTCCGTTTATAAACATTTTTAATTAATCTTTCTCTCCAGCCCAAACCGGGATGATGTTGTAGAGAAACCAACCAATATGTCTCATCTGATGCCTCCCTCTCTCTCTCTCTCTTTTCCTCTCTTTATTTCCTCTTTCCTCTCAACTGCTCTTTTTTCTCTTTTTCTCTCCTCCTGTCTCCTCCATCTTTCATTCTATATATTAGATCTTAAAGTGTTATATGGCCATCTATACTGAACAAAAATAGAAATGCAACATGCAACAATTTCAAGGATTTTCCTGAGATACAGTTCATATAAGCAAATCAGTCAATTGAAATACATTCATTAGGCCCTAATCTATGGATTTTACATGACTGGGAATACAGATATGCATTTGTTGGTCACAGATACCTTTAAAAAAAAAAGGTAGGGGCGTGAATCAGAAAACCAGTCAGTATATGTTTACCACCATTTGCCTCATGCAGCGCGACACATCTCCTTCGCATAGAGTTGATCAGGCTGTTGATTGTGGCCTGTGGAATGTTGTCCCACCCCTCTTCAATGGCTGTGCGAAGTTGTTGGATATTGGCGGGAACTGGAACATGCTATCGTACACGTTGATCCAGAGCATCCCAAACATGCTCAATGGGTGAAATGTCTGGTGTGACATATGGCTGTGCATTATCATGCTGAAACATGACGTGATGGCGGCGGATGAATGGCACGACAATAGGCCTCAGGATCTCGTCACAGTATGTCTGTACATTCAAAGTGCCATTGATAAAATGTAATTGTGTTCGTTGTCCGTAGCTTATGCCTGCCCATACCATAACCTTACCGCCACCATGGGGCACTCCGTTCACAACGTTGACATCAGCAAACCGCTCGTCCACACGGCGCCATACACGTGGTCTGCGGTGTGAGGCTGGTTGGACGTACTGATAAATGTTCTAAGAATTAACATTACATTCTCTGGCAACAGCTCTGGTGGACATTCCAGTCAGTAGGCCAATTGCACGTTCCCTCAGCACTTGAGACATCTGCGGCATTGTGTTGTGTGACAAAACTTCACATTTTAGATAAGCCTTTTATTGTTGCCAACATTGTTCCAGGCACACACATGGTCATTTAACCATGCACACTTTCATATAAACACTATGATATATATATATATATATATATATATATATATCTCAAATATATTGTTACAGTTGAAGTCGGGAGGTTTACATACACCTTAGCCAGGTCCCCCGAGCTGACAAGGTGAAAATCTGTCATTCTGCCCCTGAAGGAGGCAGTTAACCCACTGTTCCTAGACCAGTTAACCCACTGTTCCTAGGCCGTCATTGAAAATAAGAATGTGTTCTTAACTGACTTGCCTAGTTAAATAAAGATTAAATAAAGGTGTAAAAAATAAATAAATAAATCGGTGTCCAAAAATAACGATTTCCGATTGTTATGAAAACTTGAAATCGGCTCTAATTAATCGGACATTCCGATTAATCGGTCAACCTCTACTCTGGTCAGTCGAGGTAATTGAGATAATATATGCAGTTGAAGTCGGAAGTTTACATACACCTTATCCAAATACATTTCAACTCAGTTTTTCACAATTCTTGACATTTAATCCCAGTAAATATTTCCTGTTTTAGGATCACCACTTTATTTTAAGAATGTGAAATGTCAGAATAATAGTAGAGAATTATTTATTTCAGCTTTTATTTCTATCACATTCCCAATGGGTCAGAAGTTTACATACACTCAATTAGTATTTGGTAGCATTGCCTTTAAATTGTTTAACTTGGGTCAAATGTTTCGGGTAGCCTTCCACAAGCTTCCCACAATAAGTTAGGTGAATTTTGGCCCATTCCTCCTGACAGAGCTGGTGTAACTGAGTCAGGTTTGTAGGCCTCCTTGCTCGCACACGCTTTTTCAGTTCTGTCCACAAATTTTATTTAGGATGGAGGTCAGGGCTTTGTGATGGCCACTTCAATACCTTGACTTTGTTGTCCTTAAGCCATTTTGCCACAACTTTGGAAGTATGCTTGGGGCCATTGTCCATTTGGAAGACCCATTTGCGACCAAGCTTTTAACTTCCTGACTGATGTCTTGAGATGTTGCTTCAATACGTATCCACATAATTGTCCTGCCTCATGATGCCATCTATTTTGTGAAGTGCACCAGTCCCTTCTGCAGCAAAGCAGCCCCACAACATGATCCTGCCACCCCCATGCTTCAACGGTTGGGATGGTGTTCTTCGGCTTGCAAGCCTACCCTTTTTCCTCCAAACATAACGATAGTCATTATGGCCAAACAGTTCTATTTTTGTTTCATCAGAGGACATTTCTCCAAAAAGTACGATCTTTGTCCCCATGTGCAGTTGCAAACCGTAGTCTGGCTTTTTTTATGGCGGTTTTGGAGCAGTGGCTTCTTCCTTGCTGAGCGGCCTTTCAGGTAATGTCGATGTAGGACTCGTTTTACTGTGGAAATAGATACTTTTGTACCTGTTTCCTCCAGCATCTTCACAAGGTCCTTTGCTGTTGTTCTGGGATTGATATTCACTTTTCGCACCAAAGTATGTTCATCTCTAGGAGACAGAACGTGTCTCCATCCTGAGCAGTGTGATGGCTGCATGGTCCCATGGTGTTTATACTTGCGTACTATTGTTTGTACAGATGAATGTGGTACTTTCAGGCATTTGGAAATTGCTCCCAAGGATGAACCAGGCTTGTGGAGGTCCACCATTTTTTTTCTGAGGTCTTGGCTGATATCTTTAGATTTTCCCATAATGTCAAGCAAAGAGGCACTGAGTTTGAAGGCAGACCTTGAAATACATCCACAGGTACACCTCCAATTGACTCAAATGATGTCAATTAGCCTATCAGAAGCTTCTAAAGCCATGACATAATTTTCTGGAATTTTCCAAGCTGTTTAAAGGCAGAGTCAACTTAGTGTATGTAAAATTCTGACCCACTTGAATTGTTATACAGTGAAATAATCTGCCTGTAAATTGCAGATTGTTTGAAAAATGACTTGTGCCATGAGCAAAGTAATGTCCCAACCAACTTGCCAGAACTATAGAGAGTGGGCAACTCAGAGTCCCAAAAAGGTTAACAAGAAATTTGCGGAGTGGTTGAAAAACGAGTTTTAATGACTCCAACCTAAGTGTATGTAAACTTCTGACTTCAACACACACACACACAGACATAGAGGCTCTCTGTGTAGTTCACCTTGTTAATTAACTGAATTTATTGATGTTTTAATTTTGATATATCAACCAATATAACCCACAATCAGGTGTCAATCCTCCCAATTCCTTTCCTTTCTCACACACACACACACACACACACACACACACACACACACACACACACACAACCATTGTATCACAACACATGTTTTTTGGGGGGGGGGGGGGGGGGTACTCAATTAAGAAAGAGGTGAAAGAGACAAAAACAAGGGCCCTATAGTATTCGGCACTCTAGTCAATCACTAAGGGCTGCAGCTAGCGGTGTGCTCAGCTAGCGGTGTGCTCAGCTAGCGGTGTGCTCAGCTAGCGGTGTGCTCAGCTAGCGGTGTGCTCAGCTAGCGGTGTGCTCAGCTAGCGGTGAGCACAACCACTCATGAAATGATGTGAATGGCTGCGGGTGGAAGAGTGGAGCACTGCCTTGGAGCCACCCTGACAATTACACAGCTGTAGCATAGCCCTGCCATTCAGACGCCCAGGTCCTCTCTCACACATACCGCACCACACTCTCATCCACACACACATTGTAATCTAAATCACACAAATAAATAGTTTTTATTTTTCACTCATGTTATACCACGCTTTCACCTACATACACTCATTCATGCACGTGTACACTCACACACACACTCATTCACGCAAACAGATTTAGATTCATATACTAGTGCTGAGCAATTAACCAACATTTCTGTATTTTTTTATTTTTTTAAACAATTTATCGTCAAACTTCTGTGAGCTCGATGTACAGTTTCTGTAAAGATAAATCAAATCTAGCCTGAACTGTGTGAGGTAGTAGGGAGTTGTAGTTCCCAACAGGCCAATATTCTATATAGTTTAGTGCAGAAAGTTTGGTAATTAAGTACATTGACCATAATTCATTGCGCGCCTGCTTCAACTTGTCTGGTCTGTGCAGAGCAGACACAGAGACTGTCCGGTCAGAGCAGACACAGAGACTGTCCGGTCAGAGCAGACACAGAGACTGTCCGGTCAGAGCAGACACAGAGACTGTCCGGTCAGAGCAGACACAGAGACTGTCCGGTCAGAGCAGACACAGAGACTGTCCGGTCAGAGCAGACACAGAGACTGTCCGGTCAGAGCAGACACAGAGACTGTCCGGTCAGAGCAGACACAGAGACTGTCCGGTCAGAGCAGACACAGAGACTGTCCGGTCAGAGCAGACACAGAGACTGTCCGGTCAGAGCAGACACAGAGACTGAGAGAAGAGAGAATGCAAGATGGAGAGGGACAGAAAGCAGTTGCTTCGAAAGCCGGAAAATACATGATCTAAGTGATTGATAGTTGGTATTCAGCAGTCATAAAAATATCCCTTATTTACTTTGAACTACTAAAATAGTGATTTTGTCAGAAAATAGGCAGCAGCTCTATAAGAGTAAATAACTCACGGACACTAGAGAAGTTTAACCAAGTTTAATTCTTCCCAAAGGGTCTATACAGCTGTAATTCAGACACAGACATGGCTTCCCCTGTGGTAGTATTCATACCCCACTTTGGGTGGAGTCTCCTCCTTATCGCTAAACATTGCATCATTATTGCTAAGCAGGGGGCTAAGTGACATGAGCCTTCAACGGTTTCTCCCCTTACAAGTACTGCCACATGCGATCGTGTTCCCTGCACTCAGCCCCTCCCAAGCTTCATTATGGCACCCCTCATGTCTCTTTTGGAACTAATGTTTCTATACTTCTGGTCAGGCGAGGTCAGTACAGGTGCATCAACGCTGGGACCGAGAGACTGAAAAACAGCTGCTATCTCAAGGCCATCAAACTGTTAAACAGCCATCACTAACATTGAGTGGCTGCTGCCTACATACTGACTCAATTCTCTATCCACTTTAATAATTAAAATGGATGTATGTATAAATGTATCACTTGTGACTGCATCTAACAGACATAAACACTCCCATAGAGATGTTGTTCCACCATACACCCACACACACACCCACACACCTATGCATTTACATGAATAGGATTCATAAAGATCTTTGAAATGAGCTGAGCTTAGAAGGCAGGAAGAGATTCACTTCTGTGGATTCAATACATCCACCCTCCTTCACCTCCCTCACCTCCAACTACCTTTCAATCTCATCTATTCCCCTTTATCTTTTATTCATCTCTTCATCTCTCAGCCCATCCATATTTCTCTCTTCCTCTCCTCTTCCCCAGAATTGACCACCACACCGCACCACCACACCGCTTTCCATTTGGCAGTATCTCTCGTTCTCTCTCTCTTTTACTCAGTGTCGGTAACAATTTCTTTTTTCTTCAAGCCTTTGTGTCTCTCTCTCTCTCCGGCCTCTTTCAGAAGTTGGACTTGGCAGAGGGTGTGCGGAGAGGAAGACAGAGAGAGGGGGGGGATAGGGAGGAAGGAGGTGGTCCCAGTGGGCTGAGGGGTAAAGCTGTAAAGAGAGTGGGAAACACGTCCGCTGGCTTTAGATTCATCTCATTAATTGCTCTTGTGAAATTTTGGGTTGTGACACACTTGTTATTGCTTTGTATTATTAATAAAAGCGTAAGGGGAGGAGAGGAAAGGAGGGAGACGGGGATGGGGGAGATAGACAGAGGGATAGAATCAATACACAGGCTTAGGAAGGAAATTAAAAGTGGCGAGAGGACAGAATGGGACAGGCTTGGCGGGGCGGTTGGCAGGTAGTTTTATTAGTTGTGGCTGGGTTAATGACTGTCATTTACAGGAAGAAAAGAGAATAACACCAAGCAACACAATGCACTGTAATTGGCAGTGTGATTGGACCTTCGCTTGGTCAGCTGATTTCAAACAAAGCTGTTTTTCCAACCGAAAACAATGGATGAAATATGAAGGGCTTAAGTCGACAAAAGGAAATTATCTCTCTCTCTCTCTCTCTCTACCTCCCTTAATAGTAAATGAACTCTAGATTCTATTATATAAGAACAATTTACAATAAGGTGTGCTAGTAATTTGTGGTGTGTCCAGACGTTAAGAATGGTGTACATTAAACTGGGGTGTAATTGCATTGTGCTGCAAAATTAAAGTAACCCAAATGTCAGTTTTCTCTTTGCACCTCTGCTCACCACATTGCGTCAGAACGTTCATCGTTGGATCAGGGATGAAACAATGTTTCACCATTAGAGATCAATAGAAGAGTACATACACACTGTAGTGCAGTCAAAGTCGATTTCATTCAAATGCTTTATTCCATACCACGTTGCTGCCTTCAGCGATACAGTGTCTTCTGTTCATAGATACTCGTGCTTTACTTGAATTCAACCTGTTATTGCTTTCAAGATTCAATGTTTACATTTAACGAGCGCTGTATCTGGAAGTGACTTTCGTTCAATTATGTTGTGTGTCTCGCCATGTAAACATGCAGGAGAGATGTAATTATATTTAATAGCCACATCTCTGGGATGGAGGACAGGAATGGATAGAGTGAGACAGGCAGAGGATAGATGAGTGTTGCGCGAGAGGCCTTAGTGATCTAACTGCAGCTAGACAGCTACCATGTCTGTTTTCTCTGTCCAACTTTTCTCAGTTTCTCCATCTCATCTGTCTCTTCCACGGTTACACCAACGATGATACAGACGCCGATGAGGATGAGTTAAATGGCTGCGACACACATGCGCGCACACACACTCACACACATATATGCGTAAACTCTCTCATACACGCACATATCTACACACTCCAACTGGTCCCATGGTTAGTAAAACAGAGAGGGTAATGGGTGTGGATGAAGCTTTGTGGAGATTAATCTGTGCTTCGTAGACGTGACCCACTTTATTTGAAGTGGAGGGGCATCCGTTATTATCCCAATTCATCACCATTAGGCCTTGGCTCCCCTGCTGTTAAACACACACACACTGCTAACCAGTCCCCGGGACACATACGATCACACACACGATCACAGACACAATCACACACACACACACACAATCCCCTAGGGAAGCATGGGCAAAAGCCTGGGCAGGAGGGAAAGGCGAGAAGGAGCAATGTTTTTACACACAGATACTGTATGTGTGTATAGGCTGCGTATTGGCAGTGATGTTGTGTGTGTGTAGGTGGAAGGGAATGGTGAGTGTAATGACTTTGTAGGGTTGGATGAGGGGAATGAACCATGGGGGATGAACCATGGGGGATGGACGGGGAAAGAGGAAAGCGAGATTGGATGGAGGGAGAAAAGAGATTGGATGGAGGGAGTGGGAGAAAAGAGAGATCGGATGGAGGGAGAAAAGAGAGATCGGATGGAGGGAGAAAAGAGAGATCGGATGGAGGGAGAAAAGAGAGATTGGATGGAGGGAGAAAAGAGAGATTGGATGGAGGGAGAAAAGAGAGATTGGATGGAGGGAGTGGGAGAAAAGAGAGATTGGATGGAGGGAGTGGGAGAAAAGAGAGATTGGATGGAGGGAGTGGGAGAAAAGAGATTGGATGGAGGGAGTGGGAGAAAAGAGATTGGATGGAGGGAGTGGGAGAAAGAGAGATTGGATGGAGGGAGTGGGAGAAAAGAGAGATTGGATGGAGGGAGTGGGAGAAAAGAGAGATTGGATGGAGGGAGTGGGAGAAAAAGAGATTGGATGGAGGGAGTGGGAGAAAAGAGAGATTGGATGGAGGGAGTGGGAGAAAAGAGAGATTGGATGGAGGGAGTGGGATGGAGGGAGTGGGAGAAAAGAGATTGGATGGAGGGAGTGGGAGAAAAGAGAGATTGGATGGAGGGAGTGGGAGAAAAGAGAGATTGGATGGAGGGAGTGGGAGAAAAGAGATTGGATGGAAGGAGTGGGAGAAAAGAGAGATCGGATGGAGGGAGAAAAGAGAGATCGGATGGAGGGAGAAAGAGAGATTGGATGGAGGGAGTGGGAGAAAAGAGAGATTGGATGGAGGGAGTGGGAGAAAAGAGATTGGATGGAGGGAGTGGGAGAAAAGAGAGATTGGATGGAAGGAGTGGGAGAAAAGAGAGATCGGATGGAGGGAGAAAAGAGAGATCGGATGGAGGGAGAAAAGAGAGATCGGATGGAGGGAGAAGAGAGATTGGATGGAGGGAGTGGGAGAAAAGAGAGATTGGATGGAGGGAGTGGGAGAAAAGAGAGATTGGATGGAGGGAGTGGGAGAAAAGAGAGATTGGATGGAAGGTGTGGGAGAAAAGAGAGATCGGATGGAGGGAGAAAAGAGAGATCGGATGGAGGGAGAAAAGAGAGATTGGATGGAGGGAGTGGGAGAAAAGAGATTGGATGGAGGGAGTGGGAGAAAAGAGAGATTGGATGGAGGGAGTGGGAGAAAAGAGAGATTGGATGGAAGGAGTGGGAGAAAAGAGAGATCGGATGGAGGGAGAAAAGAGAGATTGGATGGAGGGAGTGGGAGAAAAGAGAGATTGGATGGAGGGAGTGTGAGAAAAGAGAGATTGGATGGAGGGAGTGGGAGAAAAGAGAGATTGGATGGAGGGAGTGGGAGAAAAGAGAGATCGGATGGAGGGAGAAAAGAGAGATTGGATGGAGGGAGTGGGAGAAAAGAGAGATTGGATGGAGGGAGTGGGAGAAAAGAGAGATTGGATGGAGGGAGTGGGAGAAAAGAGAGATCGGATGGAGGGAGAAAAGAGATCGGATGGAGAGAGAAAAGAGAGATTGGATGGAGGGAGTGGGAGAAAAGAGAGATTGGATGGAGGGAGTGGGAGAAAAGAGAGATTGGATGGAAGGAGTGGGAGAAAAGAGAGATCGGATGGAGGGAGAAAAGAGAGATCGGATGGAGGGAGAAAAGAGAGATCGGATGGAGGGAGAAAAGAGAGATCGGATGGAGGGAGAAAAGAGAGATTGGATGGAGGGAGTGGGAGAAAAGAGAGATTGGATGGAAGGAGTGGGAGAAAAGAGAGATCGGATGGAGGGAGAAAAGAGAGATTGGATGGAGGGAGTGGGAGAAAAGAGATTGGATGGAGGGAGTGGGAGAAAGAGAGATTGGAGGAGTGGGAGAAAAGAGAGATCGGATGGAGGGAGTGGGAGAAAAGAGAGATTGGAGGGAGTGGGAGAAAAGAGAAATCGGATGGAGGGAGTGGGAGAAAAGAGAGATTGGATGGAGGGAGTGGGAGAAAAGAGAGATCGGATGGAGGGAGAAAAGAGAGATTGGATGGAGGGAGTGGGAGAAAAGAGATTGGATGGAGGGAGTGGGAGAAAAGAGAGATTGGAGGAGTGGGAGAAAAGAGAGATCGGATGGAGGGAGTGGGAGAAAAGAGAGATTGGATGGAGGGAGAAAAGAGAGATCGGATGGAGGGAGAAGAGAGATTGGATGGAGGGAGTGGGAGAAAAGAGAGATTGGATGGAGGGAGTGGGAGAAAAGAGAGATTGGATGGAGGGAGTGGGAGAAAAGAGAGATTGGATGGAAGGTGTGGGAGAAAAGAGAGATCGGATGGAGGGAGAAAAGAGAGATCGGATGGAGGGAGAAAAGAGAGATCGGATGGAGGGAGAAAAGAGAGATCGGATGGAGGGAGAAAAGAGAGATTGGATGGAGGGAGTGGGAGAAAAGAGAGATTGGATGGAGGGAGTGGGAGAAAAGAGAGATTGGATGGAGGGAGTGGGAGAAAAGAGAGATCGGATGGAGGGAGAAAAGAGAGATCGGATGGAGGGAGAAAAGAGAGATCGGATGGAGGGAGAAAGAGAGATTGGATGGAGGGAGTGGGAGAAAAGAGAGATTGGATGGAGGGAGTGGGAGAAAAGAGAGATTGGATGGAGGGAGTGGGAGAAAAGAGAGATCGGATGGAGGGAGAAAAGAGAGATCGGATGGAGGGAGAAAAGAGAGATCGGATGGAGGGAGAAAAGAGAGATTGGATGGAGGGAGTGGGAGAAAAGAGAGATTGGATGGAGGGAGAAAAGAGAGATTGGATGGAGGGAGAAAAGAGAGATTGGATGGAGGGAGTGGGAGAAAAGAGAGATTGGATGGAGGGAGTGGGAGAAAAGAGAGATTGGATGGAAGGAGTGGGAGAAAAGAGAGATCGGATGGAGGGAGAAAAGAGAGATCGGATGGAGGGAGAAAAGAGAGATCGGATGGAGGGAGAAAAGAGAGATTGGAGGGAGTGGGAGAAAAGAGAGATCGGATGGAGGGAGTGGGAGAAAAGAGAGATTGGAGGGAGTGGGAGAAAAGAGAGATCGGATGGAGGGAGTGGGAGAAAAGAGAGATTGGATGGAGGGAGAAAAGAGAGATTGGATGGAGGGAGTGGGAGAAAAGAGAGATTGGATGGAGGGAGAAAAGAGAGATCGGATGGGATGGTGGGAGTGGGAGAAAAGAGATTGAGGGAGTGGGAGAAAAGAGAGATCGGATGGAGGGAGTGGGAGAAAGAGAGATTGTATGGAGGGAGTGGGAGAAAAGAGAGATCGGATGGAGGGAGTGGGAGAAAAGAGAGATCGGATGGAGGGAGAAAAGAGAGATCGGATGGAGGGAGAAAAGAGAGATCGGATGGAGGGAGTGTGAGAAAAGAGAGATTGGATGGAGGGAGTGGGAGAAAAGAGAGATTGGATGGAGGGAGTGGGAGAAAAGAGAGATTGGATGGAGGGAGTGGGAGAAAAGAGAGATTGGATGGAGGGAGTGGGAGAAAAGAGAGATCGGATGGAGGGAGAAAAGAGAGATCGGATGGAGGGAGAAAAGAGAGATCGGATGGAGGGAGTGGGAGAAAAGAGATTGGATGGAGGGAGTGGGAGAAAAGAGAGATTGGATGGAGGGAGTGGGAGAAAAGAGAGATTGGATGGAAGGAGTGGGAGAAAAGAGAGATCGGATGGAGGGAGAAAAGAGAGATTGGATGGAGGGAGTGGGAGAAAAGAGAGATTGGATGGAGGGAGTGGGAGAAAAGAGAGATTGGATGGAGGGAGTGGGAGAAAAGAGAGATCGGATGGAGGGAGAAAAGAGAGATCGGATGGAGGGAGAAAAGAGAGATCGGATGGAGGGAGAAAAGAGAGATTGGATGGAGGGAGTGGGAGAAAAGAGAGATTGGATGGAGGGAGTGGGAGAAAAGAGAGATTGGATGGAGGGAGTGGGAGAAAAGAGAGATCGGATGGAGGGAGAAAAGAGAGATCGGATGGAGGGAGAAAAGAGAGATCGGATGGAGGGAGAAAGAGAGATTGGATGGAGGGAGTGGGAGAAAAGAGAGATTGGATGGAGGGAGAAAAGAGAGATTGGATGGAGGGAGAAAAGAGAGATTGGATGGAGGGAGTGGGAGAAAAGAGAGATTGGATGGAGGGAGTGGGAGAAAGAGAGATTGGATGGAAGGAGTGGGAGAAAAGAGAGATCGGATGGAGGGAGAAAAGAGAGATCGGATGGAGGGAGAAAAGAGAGATCGGATGGAGGGAGAAAAGAGAGATTGGAGGGAGTGGGAGAAAAGAGAGATCGGATGGAGGGAGTGGGAGAAAAGAGAGATTGGAGGGAGTGGGAGAAAAGAGAGATCGGATGGAGGGAGTGGGAGAAAAGAGAGATTGGATGGAGGGAGAAAAGAGAGATTGGATGGAGGGAGTGGGAGAAAAGAGAGATTGGATGGAGGGAGAAAAGAGAGATCGGATGGGATGGTGGGAGTGGGAGAAAAGAGATTGAGGGAGTGGGAGAAAAGAGAGATCGGATGGAGGGAGTGGGAGAAAAGAGAGATTGTATGGAGGGAGTGGGAGAAAAGAGAGATCGGATGGAGGGAGAAAAGAGAGCTTGGATGGAGGGAGTGGGAGAAAAGAGAGATCGGATGGAGGGAGAAAAGAGAGATTGGATGGAGGGAGTGGGAGAAAAGAGAGATCGGATGGAGGGAGAAAAGAGAGAGCGGATGGGATGGAGGGAGTGGGAGAAAAGAGAGATCGGATGGAGGGAGAAAAGAGAGATTGGATGGAGGGAGAAAAGAGATCCGAGATTGATGTCTTCACTATTTTTCTACAATCTATAAAATAGCCAGAAAGAAAGAAAAACCCTTGAATGAGTAGGTTTATCATTATTTATTTATTTATTTTTAACTTTTTTACCTATTTAACTAGGCAACTCAGTTAAGAACACATTCTTATTTACAATGACGGCCTACACTACCTGTGTCCAAACTGTTGACTGGTACTGTATGTGCAGTTGAAATTTGTCAATAGAAACAATGACTGAAAAATATATTTTCAATGTTGTTCAATTGTTTTTAAATGTTCACATAAGACTTTTCAACATCTCTGTCAGGTGTGTGCGTACTGGTAGCGAAGTCAGGTGCAGGAGAGCAGAGATTTGTGAACAGGCGCACACTTTATTGAGGCAAAAGTGTAAAACACGCAAAACAGTCACAAGAATTATGTTTAACAATAAACATCTTCTTAAAAAATAACAAGGAAAAAACAAACCAGTCTCCCTCGTCAACAACAAACAATCTTACACAAAGACATGATGGGGAACAGAGGAATAAATACGTAGATTGATTGGGGAATGGAAACCAGGTGTGCAGGGAACAAGACAAAACAAATGGATACATGAAAAATGGCGCGGCGATGGCTAGAAAGCCGGTGACGTCGACCGCATAAAGGACGTATTTTCAACATCCATTTAAGATGCCTTTTTGATGTCCGTATAAGAAATATATTTTAAATACATATTTTCGATGTCCGCAAAAATCTTCTAAGTCTTCTAATATGTCATTTTGTTTACTGGGTGATAGCATTTGAGCCAGAGACCAGAAATTATTAGAATTACCAACAGTATCCCCTTAAATACCAAGAGAATGAGCGGGGGAGAGCGAGCAAGGGATGAGAGGATGTCAGAGGTTATGAGATGCATACGGTGTGTGTACGAAGAGAAACGTTTAACCCTGAGGAGGAAATTAGTGAGAGAAAGAGAGCAGGGAGAGAGAAGGAGAAAGAGGGATTCAGATTTAATTTAATCCTGGTGGGGATATTACAGTGAGTTATTTTGGGGGGAGAGAGGGGAAAGGAGAAAGATTACATCTGTAAGTCATTTTAATAATGTCTCTTTCACAACTAGGGGCTGAGCCAACAGGCCAAACAGGCCAAACAAACACACTGTCATTAGAATGGGAATGGACTTGGTCTCACGTAGTGCAGTACTCAGAAAAGACCTTTGGATGTAATTAATGGTTGTGGCCTTCATCAGTAGACACAGGAGGAAATGAGAAGATAGCAACTATGCTGAGACTCCTGGAGTGATGATGATGATGATGATCAGCAAGACTAGATTAAAAGTCTGAAAAGGGCAAATCAGAGATATGGCATCGATGATGATTATGTTGACAATAATGATGATACTGATGATAATAATGAGAAGTTGGGAAGGGCATGATCGAGACAGGACCCTTGCAGTCCCTCCTGTCCCACCCTGTCCCTCTCTGACCCTCCTTGACCCCCTAGATCTGCAGATTCCATCTAATACATAATTAATCTAGTATAGTCCTGCCTAACTGCGCTACAGAGATTCCTATCTCCCCAACAGACAGTGCATTAGGAAAGTATTCAGACCCATTAACTTTTTCCTCATTTTGGTACGTCACAGACTTATTCTAAAATGTATGAAAAAAAATATTTTCCTCATCAATCTACACACAATATCCCATAATGACAAAGCAAAAACAGGTTTTTAGATATTTTGCAAATGTATAAACAAAATAAAAAGCAGATATAAAACAGATATCATATAAGTATTCAGACCCTTTGCTTGTCACGCCCTGACCTCAGTATTCTTTGTTTTCTTTACTATTTTGGTTGGAGGGTGATATATGTGTTTTTGTCCTGTCTAGGGTTTTTGTATGTTTATGGGGTTGTTTCTAGTCTAGGTGTTTTTTTGTGTTTTTAGGAAATCCTATTTCGTGGGTTATTGTCTATGTATAGTTGCCTGTGTCAGCACTCGTTGTTCATAGCTTCACGTTCGTTTTGTTGTTTTGTATAGTTTGTTAAGTGTTCTTCCTTCATTAAAAGAAGAATGTATTCTCATCACGCTGCGCCTTGGTCTCCTCCTTACGATGAACGTGACATTACTATGAGACTCCTTATAAGTTCCTTACAGTTGACAGTGCATCAGAGCAAAAAACAAGCAATGAGGTTGAAGGAATTGTCCTTAGAACTCCGGGACAGGATTGTGTCGAGGCACAGATCTGGGGAAGGGTACCAGAAAATGTTGCAGCATTGAAGGTCCCCAAGAACACACTGGCCTCCATCATTCTTAAATGGAAGAAGTTTGAAACCACCAAGACTCTTCTTAGAGCTGGCCGCCAGTCCAAACTGAATAAATCAAATCAAATGTATTTATATAGCAGCTGATATCTCAAAGTGCTGTACAGAAACCCAGCCTAAAACCCCAAACAGCAAGCAATGCAGGTGTAGAAGCACGGTGGCTAGGAAAAACTCCCTAGAAAGGCCAGAACCTAGGAAGAAACCTAGAGAGGAACCAGGCTATGTGGGGTGGCCAGTCCCCTTCTGGCTGTGCCGGGTGGAGATTATAAAAGAACATGGCCGAGATGTTCAAATGTTCATAAATGACCGGCATGGTCAAATAATAATAATCACAGTAGTTGTCGAGGGTGCAGCAAGTCAGCACCTCAGGAGTAAATGTCAGTTGGCTTTTCATAGCCGATCATTAAAAGTATCTACCACTCCTGCTGTCTCTAGAGAGTTGAAACCAGCAGGTCTGGGATAGGTAGCACGTCCGGTGAACAGGTCAGGAGTCCATAGCCGCAGTCAGAACAGTTGAAACTGGAGCAGCAGCACGGCCAGGTGGACTGGGGACAGCAAGGAGTCATCTTGCCAGGTAGTCCTGAGGTATGGTCTTAGGGCTCAGGTCCTCCAAGAGAGAGAAAGAAAGAGAGAATTAGAGAGAGCATACTTAAATTCACACAGGACACCGGATAAGACAGGAGAATTACTCCAGATATAACAAACTGACCCTAGCCCCCCCACACATATACTACTGTAGCATAAATACTGGAGGCTGAGACGGGAGGGGTCAGGAGACACTGTGATATGATACCGATGATACCCCCGGGCAATGCCAAACAGGAAGGATATAACCCCACCCACTTTGCCAAAGCACAGTCCCCACACCACTAGAGGGATATCTTCAACCACCAACTTACCATCCTGAGACAAGGCCGAATAGCCCACAAAGATCTCCGCCACGGCACAACCCAAGGGGGGGAGCCAACCCAGACAGGAAGATTACATCAGTGACTCAAGTGACGCACCCCTCCTAGGGACGGCATGAAAGAGCACCAGTAAGCCAGTGACTCAGCCCCTGTAATAGGGTTAGAGGCAGAGAATCCCAGTGGAAAGAGGGGAACCGGCCAGGCAGAGACAGCAAGGGCGGTTCGTTTGCAAACATTTCTAAAAACCTGTTTTTGCTTTATCATTATGGGCTATTGTGTGTAGATTGATGAGAGATTTTTATATACATTTTAGAATAAGGTTAAAACGTAATAAAATGTGGAAAAACTCAAGGGGTCTGAATTAGAGACCAATTATGATTTTCAACCCCGATACCGATTTATTGGAGGACCCAAAAAAGCTATATATATATATTTTTTTTAATATATATATATTTGTATTAATGACAATTACAACAATACTGAATTAACAATGAACACTTTTATTTTAACTTAATATACAGAAATAAAATCTATTTGTATCTCAAATAAATAATGAAACAAATTGAATTTCATTTAAAAAAATGCAAAATCAGTGTTGGAAAGTAAAAGTGCAGTATGTGCCATGTAATAAAGGCAATGTTTAAGTTCCTTGCTCAGAACATGAGAACATATGGTGGTTCAATATTCCCAGTTAAGAAGTTTTAGGTTGTAGTTATTATAGGAATTATGACGCGGCGACTATTTCTCTCTATACCATTTGTATTTCCTATACCTTTGAGTATTGGATGTTCTTATTGGCACTTTAGTATTGCCAGCCTAATCTCGGGAGCTGATAGGCTTGAAGTCATAAATAGCGCTGTGCTTCAAACATTGCTAAGAGCTGCTGGCAAACGCAGTAAAGTGCTGTTTGAATGAATGCTTACGAGCCTGCTACTGCCTACCAACGCTCAAACTGCTCTATCAAATATCAAATCATAGACATAATTATAATATAATAAACACAAATACGAGCCTTTGGTCATTAATATAGCCAAATCCCGAAACTATCATTTCGAAAAAACATTTATTCTTTCAGTGAAATACGTAATCGTTCTGTATTTTATCGAACGGGTGACAACCCTAAGTCTAAATATTGCTGTGACATTGCACAACCTTCAATGTTATGTCATAATTATGTGCAGTTCTGGCAAATTAGTTCACAGTTTGCAACGAGCCAGGCAGCCCAAACTGTTGCATATTCCCTGACTCTGCTTGCACTGAACGCAAGAAAAGTGACTCCATTTCCCTAGTTAATATTGCCTGCTAACATGAATTTCTTTTAACTAACTATGCAGGTTCAAAAAAATATACTTCTGTGTATTGATTTTAATAAAGGCATTGATGTTTATGGTTAGTTACATTTGTGCAACGGTTGTGCTTTTTTCGGCAATGGACTTTTGTTAAATCATCACCCGTTTGACGAAGTTGAAGTAGGCTGTGATTCAATGATATATTAACTGGCACCGCATTGATTATATGCAACGCAGGACAAGCTAGTTAACCAAGTAATATCATCAACCATGTGTAGTTAACTAGTGATTATGTGATGACTGTTTTTTACAAGACAAGTTTAATGCTAGCTAGCAACTTACCTTGGCTCCTTGCAGCCACAAGGTCCTTTTGACGCTGCACTCGTGTAACAGGTGGTCAGCCTGCCACGCAGTCTCCTTGTGGATTGCAATGTTATTGGCCAGAATCGGTGTCCAAAAAGGCAGATTACCGATTTGTTATGAACTTGAAATCGGCCCTAATTAATCGTTCATGCCGATTAATCGGTCGACCTCTATTCTGAATACTTTCCAAATGCACTGTAAATGGCCCTTTTTATATGTGTGTAGAGCTGAATATACATGGATGCCTGGGAGATCGAGAAACCTATAGATTTGTCTCCAGTGAAACTAATGCAGGGAAGGCAAATTAACTGAAGGAGAGAGGGAGGGAGGGAAAGAGGGAGGGAGCCAAGTGGATGAGTGTTATACTGTGCATTCAGGTGAGGAAACAGGAGTGTGTGCGTGTGTCTGTGTGTTTTTGTTTGTGTGTGTGTGTGTGTGTGTGTGTGTTTGCCGACTGTGAGCGGGATAGAGGGAGAAAGCTGTTCAGATGTGAGAGGGATTTGTGTGAAGGAGAAGAGGTATTGAGGATGAGAGTGGGAGCAGCCCAGACATGTCTGTGTCTGATAACTCTGTGACCTGCTGCTCCTCGCACTTTGTCTACAGTGACCCCTTGACGGGCGCATCAGCACTGATGCTGCTAGACACACACACACACACACACACACACACACACACACACACACACACACACACACACACACACACACACACACACACACACACACACACACACACACACACACACACAAGGTAGTCTAAATCCAGTGAGTAAATCCCGCCAGGTCCCAGAGTGTAGTCCGGTAAAGCTACCCCGGAACCCAGCTGCTCTCTCTCTCTCTATCTGTCTCTCTTTCTCTGTCTCTCTTTCTCTGCCTCTCTCTCTTTCTGCCTCTGTCTGTCTGCCTCTCTCTGTCTGTCTGCCTCTCTCTGTCTGTCTGTCTGTGTCTCTGTCTGTCTGTGTCTCTGTCTGTCTGTCTGTCTGTCTGTCTGTGTCTCTGTCTGTCTGTCTGTCTGTGTCTCTGTCTGTCTGTCTGTATGTCTGTCTGTCTGTCTGTCTGTCTGTCTGTCTGTCTGTCTGTCTGTCTGTCTGTCTGTCTGTCTGTCTGTCTGTCTGTGTCTCTCTCTCTCTCTCTGTCTGCCCCTCTGTCTGCCCCTCTCTCTTTCTCTCTCCTCTCTCTCTCTTCTCTCTCTGTGGCTTTCAACTCCAAATCCTCATCTCCATATTCATGGAGAGTCACTCCTGCAGAGTACTGGGGAGAGCTATCAGAAATGGGCCTGCAGCATGCAGTTTGTTTGTGGCACGTCAAACGGAGAAAATACATTTCCTGTTCCTGTCTAGCATGTTGGCCCATGTTTGTGCAGCTGTATGTGTATGTATGTGTGTGTGTGTGTGTGTTTAGGAGGGGTTTCAGGGGTGTTTTTAAGAAGGTCATTCCAAGAGCAAATCCTATTGGCTAATCTCGGGCAACCGTTGGCACAGAAGAATCACTTCCACTTTCAGAATGACTTTGTAAATCCCCCTACACTACCAGCTCAGCTATGTTGAGAGATAGAGAGGGGGAGGGGAGTAAAAGAGAGACTGTCAGACAGTCAGACAGACAGACAGACAGAGTAATATGGAGAGCTCTCTTCTCTTCTCTCTCCTTTTCTCTCATGCTCTTGCTTTGCTTGTGATGCAACAGGGGGCAATGTATTTCTGCGGGGAAACTTCAGCCAGCCATCATCACAGTAGACAAATACCCCCCCCCCCCCTCTCTCATTTACACGTTCTCTCTCTCTCTCTCACACATTCACACTTTCTCTCTCACTCACATGTTCTCTCTATCTCTCTCTCTCTCTCTCTCTCTCTCTCTCTCTCTCTCACACATTCACACTTTCTCTCTCACTCACACGTTCTTTCTCTCTCTCACTCACACTTTCTCCCTTTCTTTCAATTTCCGACTCTCATGTTGAGACCTGCTGCCACCCAACTGGTGAGCCTAGCTTAGACCAGGCTTGTGTTAGATCAGAGGAATGATGTTGAGGTATCATGTCAAGGTAACGAGGTCCCCCCCTACATCACAGGAGCACAGGGAGGAACAGGGAGAAACAGGGAGGACCGTGTTCCTGCTACTGGAGGTGAAAAGATGAATGTCAATGAAAAGCCATTGCACCTTATTGCAGTGACAGAGCGAGTCGATTCACATACTAGACCAGTGTTTCACGAGTCGATTCACATACTAGACCAGTGTTTCACGAGTCGATTCACATACTAGACCAGTGTTTCACGAGTCGGTTCACATACTAGACCAGTGTTTCACGAGTCGGTTCACATACTAGACCAGTGTTTCACGAGTCGATTCACATACTAGACCAGTGGTTCACGAGTCGATTCACATACTAGACCAGTGGTTCACGAGTCGATTCACATACTAGACCAGTGGTTCACGAGTCGATTCACATACTAGACCAGTGGTTCACGAGTCGATTCACATACTAGACCAGTGGTTCACGAGTCGATTCACATACTAGACCAGTGGTTCACGAGTCGATTCACATACTAGACCAGTGGTTCACGAGTCGATTCACATACTAGACCAGTGGTTCACGAGTCGATTCACATACTAGACCAGTGGTTCACGAGTCGATTCACATACTAGACCAGTGTTTCTCAACTCCGGTCCCACACAAGCACACCTGATTCAACTAATCAAGGGTTTGATGATTAGTTGAGGAAGTTGAATCAAGACTTGTAGGCCTTTAGCAACATGTCTTCCATATTTCAGCCCTATTTAATGTACTGGACAGTCATTAGAGTAGTACGACATGCTGTAGACGAGTCCTGTGAGCTGCCCCAGAGAAACTGCTGAGCTGGCATCAGTGTGTCACCTAGTCCAAGGAAGCCAGTTATACATGCTGTGTAATATTATTGGGTTAAAAGTGTGTCCTGACGACGACTCAGTTATTGTTGAAACGTTTCATACAGAGCACTTCTAGGACCAGATACTAGTGTAAGGATTCCCTTTGTTCTCTGCTAGTGTGTCAGTTCGTGTCAGTGGAGGCAGATGAGTTTGTCATTGTGAATATACAATATGTGTCTATAGGTATATTTTGTCCCTAAGTACCTCCCTGTGTGAAGGCGGTCTAGCTAGCTCTTTCACCAGCCCTGCAGAACCAGTCCCATCATTCACTCAGCTGTTAATCTATATATATATATACACAGGCATGTACACACACCTTTCTCATCCACTTATTCACTCTGCTAACCCTCCCATTCTTATGTTATCCTCTCGTCCACCCCTCCTCCCCTTTCCCTGTTCTTTCCCTTTTTCCCCAGCTGAAATGTGTTCTCTTTCTCCTACAGTATGTCTCTCTTCCCTCACCGCTGTCATTCTTCACTTTTCTCTCTCTCTCCCCCCTCACTCTCATTCCCTCTCTCCCCCTCCCATTCTCTCCCTCTATATCCGTCTCTCGCTCAGTGTTTCAGTGCAGACCCATGTAGTCAATTACCCTGGTTGTTAACGAGTAGATAAGTGTAATTGCTCTGCAGCTCACAACTGCACGGCTGCTGCTCACTCTGCTCAGACCCCTGGAACACAGGACACGCATCACTCCTCCACTCCTCCACCCTCTCCATTCTCCACTTCTCTCTCCCCATCCTGCGCTGATGCTCACTCTGCTCAGACCCCTGGAACACAGGACACGCATCACTCCTCCTCCACTCCTCCACCCTCTCCATTCTCCACTTCTCTCTCCCCATCCTGCCCTGATGCTCACTCTGCTCAGACCCCTGGAACACAGGACACGCATCACTCCTCCACTCTCTCCATTCTCCACTCCTCTACTCCTCCACTCTCTCCACTCCTCCACTCTCTCCATTCTCCACTTCTCTCTCCCCATCCTGCCCTGATGCCACTCACTCTTCATTGTACTCTTCCATCTCTTCTTTACCTCTCATCATTAACCTCTCTATTCCTTACCCCCATCTGCTTTTATTCTGGAGCAAAAAGGGGCTTGGGCGGGGCAGGGGGCGGGGCAGGGGGTGGTGGCAGGGGGCACGGTTGGCACTGCTGAGTTTCAGAGAACATTTTAGAGGTGTAGAGACATTTTTGTATATTTATACCTATTTCTGGAAATTCTACAGATTTCTCCATGGAGAAAATGGATACATGGATACATTTAGCAGTTTTATAGCTAATTTCCTGTAATTCTACACATTCTGCCATGGAGCTGAATATATTGCAATAAAAAAAAGTCTTTACACCTAAGAATTTCAATGGATTTCAAAAAATCCTGCCCATGTTCCTCCTATTTTCTCCTCTCCCCCTCCCTTTCTCCCTCCATCCTTCTCCTGCATCTTCCTTTCTCCCCCTTCTCTTCTCTCTCATTCTAGTCTATTCATTCTCTTTCTCTCTCTCTCATATCTGCGAACAACACTGTTAGTGTGTGATGGGGGTAATTGATGTGTGCTAGATGAGATGACTGTTGTGGCTGAAGTAGATTGTCTCTATAATCTCTCCTGGGAGCCTGGTGTCACACACTTTCACATGTGCTCACAATTCACGTACACACACAGCAGGACTGGCGTCCTCCATCACCTTGCAGGGTGGTCCTCTCACACATTATAAGGCAATGTTCTGGGTGTGTTGATAGGGGGTCTAAGTGTGTCAAGAGTGTTGTTTGTAGAGTGTACATGTGGTGAGTGTGTGTGTGTGTGTAAGATTTTTACATCTATATTGTGTGTGTGTGTGTTCTGTTCTGTTCTACGATGAGCTGAGTTCTTTGGGCTCTGCTGGAGATCGACTGTCCCTGAGGACTCTGATTGGCTCAGCAAGAAGGATGAGCTGGAGGTAGATGAGGTGGAAATGAACCCCCCCCCGCCCCCCCACACACACACACACACACACACACACACACACACACACACACACACACACACACACACACACACACACACACCAAACCCATTCAATTCTACCTCATCTAAAATGGGCCTTAGTCTTATCTCTTTGAGCACCAGGGGAGGTGAGAAAGAGGGATAAGGATGAATGGATAATGATAAAAGAGGTAGTTAAGGTGCCAAGTCGTTTAGCAATGAGGCTATCATCAAATGCTGGTCCCATCATGAAGGAGCCCATCTGGGTTGCTACACACTGAGTACAGGTCAGTGCCCTCTGACTGGCTAGATCAAAGACCGACACTTCAGGCATGTTCAGACATGCTGTTAGACTCTCGACAGAGACTTTTTTGTTTACAGGTCATTACGTGAATTAGCTGTCAAATAGCACATCTGCCGCCAGCCTCTCACATTCTATAATGATAGGCTTGAGCTCTCTGCATCGACAGTGCTTTTGTGGTAGTAAACCTAATTACCTGACTTTTTTCCATTTTACCTGATCAGGAATAACTCTGGGCCTTATGCTGCGTTCAGAACCGAGTGTGAAGTCGTAAATATAATAACAGTATCCCAATATATTTTCCGTGGCAAAAATTAAGCCAAGAAGCAGACCAAATGTTTTGAACTAGGAAATTCCATCAAACATGGAGGTCATTAGAAGGCTTGTGATTTGTTTTGCTCAGTTTCTACACATAAAAAGCATATCCAGAGTTGCTTTCACTTTCTAAATCAAAAGGAAGATGAACAGAATTCATTTTGAATCAAGAATTTTCATTTATTTCTTACCATGAACAACTACTGAAGATGCTTGCTGTCTTTTTTGATGACAAATGACGTCAGAGAGGTGCAAGTAAGAAACTCCGAGCCTGGGGATGATAGACGGGTTTCCCATTAGTAATTACCAGTTAGAGGGCTGTTCAACTGGAGTTTTCAACAGTCGTATGTTGTAAATATTACCTTCCCACTTCATTGTGTTTATTATCTATCCTGTTGCCTAGTCACTTTAGTCACCTATCTATGTGTCCATATCTACCTCAATGACGTCGTAACCCTGCACATCGACTCGGTACTGGTACCCTGTGTATATAGCCAAGTTATCGTTCCACATCATGTAGTTATTCCTTGTCTATTCTTTGTCTTTATTTCTCTGCATTGTTGGGAAGGGCCCGTAAAAATGTCACTGTTAGTCTACACCAGGGTTTCCTTTTGAAAAATTTGGCGCCGGACAATATGACCGACACGATTTAAATTTACAGGACATTTGAGAAATTTACCAGACATCCATATGCATTGGGTGCGTAATGCATTAGGGCGTCCACACACAGGGCTCAAAATCACATTTACATTCTTGTAAATCATCTTAACAGACTAGAAATTAGCCTGTAAAGTTGTAATAAAGTAAAACAATGGTCTTATACCAACATGAAAGGTAATTTTTTTAAAGCAAAACATTGCCCATTGCATCTTCATCCCTGCTATAAATCATAAATCAATATCATACATAAAATGAAAATAACATTTAGTCTAGAAGAACAAGTTGTCTACACAGTAATTAAACTTCAAAAAATAATATTTGTATAATATAATTTGCGAACAACCTGTACTATGGGCTATTTGTTTGAACATTTTTATGAATAAATGAAACACAGCTGTTTTCAGGCCTCTAATTTAATTTAGCCTAGGCATTAACATTTTAATCAGGCCTAATAAGTAACCAAACTCTGAACTCCAGGGCTGGCCGGTCATGGCTACAAGGAATCCAATTTTTGTCAAATTAATGTCAGATTAGATTTTTGTAGAAGGTTGAAATTCATGCAGCATGTTAGGAGAATTCATGTAGCAGGTTAGGAAAAGCTTTAGGGTAGCTAAAATGCAAAAGTTTGACAAAAGCTGGAGCCCTTCTAGCCATGACCAGGCAGGCCCGCCCCACTCCTGCTGCGATTGAAAACCACAGCAGTGGAAAGAGCACGCTCTAGGCGGCCACAAAATGAAAGAAATAGAAAACTGATGTTGGACAACCGCTCCATGCATTTATGAAAGCAATCAAATGATATCTTACTCTCTTTTTTTTTTTTACAGTTCTACTGGATTATGTTAATAAATGTTATGTTTATTGTAATTTGAACTATCATGGGGTCGTGAACTGTGTGATATTTAATATACTGTACCACTCAAAAGTTTGGACACACCTTCTCATTCCAGGGTTTTTCTTTACTATTTTCTACATTGTAGCAAAATACTGAAGACATCAAAACTATGAAATAACATGCCAAGAGTGTGCAAAGCTTTCATCAAGGCAAAGGGTGGCTACTTTGAAGAATATCAAATATACTTTTGATTTATTTAACACTTTCTTGGTTACTACATGACTCCATATGTGTTATTTCATAGTTTTGATGTCTTCACTATTATTCTACAATGTAGAAAATAATACAAATAAAGAAAAACCCTTGAATGAGGAGGTGTTCTAAATGTTTTACTGGTACTGTACGTGGCTGACACGTCTGCTCCTCCCCTCCAGCGTACGATGTCGCCAGAGTATTAACCACCGGTCCTGGGATTCATCATTACGCACACCTGCCACTCATCATTACTCGCACCTGTGAATCATTATGATTCACACCTGGACTCCATTACCTTCATCCCCTCCGCTTTATATGTCACTCTCCCATGTTCACTCACCAGTTGGTATTGTTCTTGTGTTTCGGCGTACTGCCTTATGTTAGTGGCGTGTTTTTGGTTTTGTTGTTAAAACATTTCACCTCGTTCCTAGTCACCGCCCCATCATTACAGTGGCTTATTGACAACTCTGTTTCTTACTATAGGCAGCTGGCTGTCTAGTTATTGCAACTCTCTGATGTGAGTAGTTGGCAACATTGTTTTGTTTCCAAGTGCTACTGAATAAGCTCAACAGAAATGCACCAATTGCTCCAAATGATACAAATCATTACTCTACTCTATCAATCCAGTCCAAATCTTTATACTACACAGGGTCGTCATGTGTTAATCTTGCCTAGGGTGGCAGCAGAACTGCTTGGACCGGGTCTGACCAACGCTATCATGTGCCTCTAATTGACTTGCGCTTGCAGCTAACCTTGGCCTGCTCAAAGTGAGCCACTACTGATGGGAAGTCAAAACTGTCCAACTCTTTGGAGCAGCTTGATGTGCATCAGTCTCGTTACTTTGTCTTCAAGAAGGCACGATCTTGAGGAAGTCCTTACTCTGTTTTTGAGAAAGAGTCCCCTTTCGGCAGGCACACTGGGAATGGGGATAATCAACTCAATCTTCGCCATTTTTGCCCAGTCGAGGTACACTTAGCTGAAGTCCCTTGTGAGGACCTCGAGTCTTTTGTGTGAGTAAGAACAAACCCATCACTAATTTCCCAGCAGCTTGAGGATTTATTATCCTATGAAGTATATTTGCCATTGAAGTTTGAACACATCGACTGGTATTTACATCAATGAATAAAAAGCGTTATTTTGTAATGGATTTTTTTTCTTCTCCTGGACAACCATGTGACCTGATCACATATTTTTGGGGCCAAAAGCTGAGAGTTACCGGTTAACGGAAACCCTGGTATACACCGGTTGTTTACGAAGCATGTGACAAATCAAATTGGTTATGAACACAGCATTCCTGACCAGGTTTCCCAGATGTTTATTTCACGTTTATTTGACCAGGTAGGCTAGTTGAGAACAAGTTCTCATTTACAACAGGTCGCAGTTCAGGTCACATGGTTAGGAAATACTATCTCATTGGTCAGCAGACAGGAACTAAAGTGTCCATTGGATAACAACACAATAAACAAAACCCTACAATGATTTCTTACTGAATACCTCAATCAATGTTGAGTTTGCTTGGCTGAGAAGGATTGTTAGTGTTCATTTTCAGGCCTGTGATAGATGCACTGTATGTCTGCAGCTCATAAGCTATGTCACACTATGACAGGTAATCACTATTACACTCCGGCTTTCCATTTGGGTAACTGATCATCACTGCATAAAAACCACCCCTGACTGTGATTTGTGCCATCGATTAAAAAGCAGGAGGGAAACATTGAAGAGATGTTCGCAAGAACTAACAACGCTAGGTGGGGATGGAGATGGGGGAGGCTTGGGCGAGGAGTGCGATGATAGGGAGGTGGGTTGAGTGGTAAAGGGGTGGGGTGAGGGGGGTGCAAGACAGACATAAAATACAGAAATGTGTCCTTATATGGAAATGCAAGGGAATTGGCCTGGGCCCGTTCTGTGACAGATAGGAAGAATGACAGCTGTGTGTGCCAATCAATAACGGCCCACAGCGCGGCCCTGTCAGACAGATGGCAAATTGGAGAGCCGGGTGACATTAAGACTAATTGACACAATCAGATACACAGAGAGGGACGGGCGTGATGTGTGAAACACACACACACAGACATATACACACACACACAGACATACACTCTGGAAACAAATAACCAAATCTACTGAGAGAGAGGGATGTAAAGGCCAAAGCCTTCATCCTGTCTGTGTTGGGACTATTTTCTCTCCCTCTTGTACCGCTGTTGATCAGGTTTCCTGTCTTCCCCTTCTTTCTCTCACACATTCCCCTTTGCAGCCACACATACATTTTACAGTGTCAATCTGGGTTGTGCCCTTATCTTCTCTGTCCTCCCTCCTCCTCTTCCCCTCATTTGGTTGCCTCTCTTTTTCACTTTGTTTCTTTTTCCTCTACTGGCTTCTGGTGGGGTTTTGTTTGGGTGCGAGGCATCGGTCACTGTGAGGGTAGTGTGTGGGTGTTTGTGTGTGCGTGTGTCTCTGTGCCTCTTCCTGTGTGCAACGTTGTTGTTGTGTGTCTGCTGTGCCTGTGTGTGTGTGTGTGTGTGTGTGTGTGTGAATTCAGCAAGCACCATTTGTCTCTGTTGTTTGTTTGTGAAAGCAGGAAGATAAATGTAATTAGATAAATGAAATTGCACTGTTCCCTTTATCTCCTCTCTCTCTCCCACTCTGTTCTCCCTAATCCGTCTCTTGCTGCTCTTCTCATTCTCTCTCACCCTTCCAGTCCCTCTTTCTCCTCCTTTCACTCTCCATCTCTTCTGGACATATTTTCATTTGCAGGGTGTGAAAGTTGCTGTTTGAATAAGCATATTTGTCCTGTTTAATAGTGTGCCTCCTCACTCCAGTCCATCATTTAGCTTATTCTCCTTATCTTCTGTAAACACACACATTCCTCTTGCTATCTCTGGGCTTCTCTCTTTCTCTCTAGGCTTCCTCTCTCTCTGGCTTTCTCTTTCGACCCACCGCTCTGCCCATTTCCAACACCCAAGTTTATCAAAATAGTACTACTAACAACATGCTGGGTTTAGCATGTGGCTGTTACACCAACAGTAGAACTCTTAAAGAGTGACTGCCTTTAAAAAACAGGTAAATGAAGGTTGGGTTTTGGTTTGACAAGCTGTTCACCCCATGTCAGTGAGAAAACATTGTCAAACCAAAACCCAACCTTCATTTACCTGTTGTGACTCACCGACTTTATGATTATCCTATTCACACTTTGTAGTGAATTTTGACACTAGAATAACTGTTTAGTAACTAGCTGTTTTCTCACTTACTGAAGAAATACTGCACCAAACGCCTTAGATGTAAAATTGTGCAACGAAAACATCCTCTGAAAATGTCCAAATTCATTACAGATCTCTTGAGTTCTCTTCCATTCATTCTGGGGATTTTGAGGAAGTGAAATAGGCTTCCGTGTCTACAGTGGCTCATGGGGGACAAACATCATTAACCAAACACAGAATCGGACAGGAAACACACCTCCAAGAATGAAATCTTGTTTTTCTAATGAGTAACAGAAAACACACGTGCCAATCGGCGTGTTCAGTGGCTCCTAAACCCTGTACATCAGATGGACTCAGTACCAGTCACGCAAAGAGTTCTCCTTTCAGATCTCAACACTTGTCCCCTATTAGGAGGGTAACTGGTTTTTACTGCCCAACATGTTAATCATATGTTTCAGGAAATCATTTGAGTATTGCAGATGACAGAGGAAGCGTTGTACTGGAAGCGTGGCTGTTGGGGATTTGATTCCAAAGCCATCACTACAATGTCAATGTCCTTTCCAAATCCAATTGAAGCGTGACGTGAATTCCCTAACTTGGACCTGGCTACAGGGAAAAGTGCAGATGAGGAACATCAGATGTTACACAATAAAGTGTTTTATGGCGAGCAGAACACTGTAAATATGACCTTGTTTCTAAAGCAAGGACTGTTCTCTTAAGGTTTGTGAAACCCATATGGGAATGTGTCAGGTATTTATCAGGAGGTGTTTGTTGTTGTCTTACAGGGTTTATCATCCACAGTGACCTATTTCACTTATTTTCTTCATTGTCGCTGTCATGGAATAAATCCCACGCTTCTTCACCAGTAAGCTCAGAGGTGCCAGTGTTTTTCCCATTAATCATCATCATCACATTTCTGCTTTATCTATTTCTGAGTGTTTCACGACTCGGGGACCAATGAAATGTATTGAGATACCATCTGGAGTTTCGTTCTATTATGTTCACAAATGAAACATCTTTTCCATTTCATGTATCAGTTTTGGAGATACAAGGTTTTCTCCTGGCAGCAACACCATCGTTATTGGCTCAACATCTGAGACGCAGCCGGAGGTAGTGTATCTCTGTCGTCTCTCACCCTCACTCTGCTGTTTTCTTACATAAGCTTTATGCAATGTCTGCTGGGAGTTTGACATGTCAATGCCAATGTCTGTCGAGTGTGGTAGTATGATGAGCATTAGAATGTACAGTGAAGTGAGTGTTCACATTAGTGTAGATCGGGGCAGGGGTTTGACCATGGACTGTGTGAGTATTGCGTGTTTCAGGAGCTGTTCTATGCCCGTGCTCTGCTCAGCAGCTGCTAGCCTATTTGCATGTCTGCCTCCAGCAGATGTGTGGGTGTGTGTATGTAATTTCATATGCTAGCATGCCACTGTGATTGTCTTCCCAGGGACAGTGACAGGTCATGTTGTTGCTCGTAGTTGTGTGTGTGCGTGCATGGGCATGTACATCTGTGTGTGAGAGAGAGAGAGAGAGACCAGGTCAGTGCGATGTGTTTTAAAGTTGCACTATGTAGAATTTGCTCTGCCCATTTCCTGTTTGCTAAACCTCTAATAGTTTGTCTAATTTCTGTTTGTGACAAAATAAACTAGTATAGTGTAGAGAATCATTGTATCATATGATCCACTGTGAAATATATCAGCTGTTTTGAAGCTGGTGTACAAAACCAAAAGTAGCAAAAACAAAACTTAAGAATGGGAAGCATAGAAATAGATCACATAGATCAGATCAACCGCTTCTTAAACTTGCTTTCAAGTTCAATGATTGATATATAACTCACATTTCTATGTGCATTTGGTTGGGTTGCCCAAAAAGTTACATATTGCCGCTTTAATGTTTGTGTGTGTGTCAGTTTAGTTCTGTTGGTTTGATTGTATGTCAAAATGTCTATGAGGATTAATGTCTTCATCTAAGTGAGTTTGTGGTCGCAGGTGTGTGTGTGTGTGTGTGTGTGTGTGTGTGTGTGTGTGTGTGTGTGTGCGCGCACGCGCGTGTGTGCATGTGTGCCTGACTTCTAGGTCTTCTAGGTGAGTGAGTATGTGTGTGATTGTATTTTATGTCAAACTGTCCGTTTGGATTAGCGTCTTTCTCTTCCTCTGTGTGTGTCTCATTCCCTGTCTGAGTGTCTCACTCTGAGCCGGTGGGTGAGTGATAGCATCGGTGTGTGTCTCATTCCCTGTCTGAGTGTCTCACTCTGAGCCGGTGGGTGAGTGATAGCATCGGTGTGTGTCTCATTCCCTGTCTGAGTGTCTCACTCTGAGCCGGTGGGTGAGTGATAGCATCGGTGTGTGTCTCATTCCCTGTCTGAGTGTCTCACTCTGAGCCGGTGGGTGAGTGATAGCATCGGTGTGTGTCTCATTCCCTGTCTGAGTGTCTCACTCTGAGCCGGTGGGTGAGTGATAGCATCGGTGTGTGTCTCATTCCCTGTCTGAGTGTCTCACTCTGAGCCGGTGGGTGAGTGATAGCATCGGTGTGTGTCTCATTCCCTGTCTGAGTGTCTCACTCTGAGCCGGTGGGGGAGTGATAGCATCGGTGTGTGTCTCATTCCCTGTCTGAGTGTCTCACTCTGAGCCGGTGGGCGAGTGATAGCATCGGTGTGTGTCTCATTCCCTGTCTGAGTGTCTCACTCTGAGCCGGTGGGCGAGTGATAGCATCGGTGTGTGTCTCATTCCCTGTCTGAGTGTCTCACTCTGAGCCGGTGGGCGAGTGATAGCATCGGTGTGTGTCTCATTCCCTGTCTGAGTGTCTCACTCTGAGCCGGTGGGCGAGTGATAGCATCGGTGTGTGTCTCATTCCCTGTCTGAGTGTCTCACTCTGAGCCGGTGGGCGAGTGATAGCATCGGTGTGTGTGTCATTCCCTGTCTGAGTGTCTCACTCTGAGCCGGTGGGCGAGTGATAGCATCGGTGTGTGTCTCATTCCCTGTCTGAGTGTCTCACTCTGAGCCGGTGGGTGAGTGATAGCATCGGTGTGTGTCTCATTCCCTGTCTGAGTGTCTCACTCTGAGCCGGTGGGTGAGTGATAGCATCGGTGTGTGTCTCATTCCCTGTCTGAGTGTCTCACTCTGAGCCGGTGGGTGAGTGATAGCATCGGTGTGTGTCTCATTCCCTGTCTGAGTGTCTCACTCTGAGCCGGTGGGTGAGTGATAGCATCGGTGTGTGTCTCATTCCCTGTCTGAGTGTCTCACTCTGAGCCGGTGGGTGAGTGATAGCATCGGTGTGTGTCTCATTCCCTGTCTGAGTGTCTCACTCTGAGCCGGTGGGGGAGTGATAGCATCGGTGTGTGTCTCATTCCCTGTCTGAGTGTCTCACTCTGAGCCGGTGGGCGAGTGATAGCATCGGTGTGTGTCTCATTCCCTGTCTGAGTGTCTCACTCTGAGCCGGTGGGCGAGTGATAGCATCGGTGTGTGTCTCATTCCCTGTCTGAGTGTCTCACTCTGAGCCGGTGGGCGAGTGATAGCATCGGTGTGTGTCTCATTCCCTGTCTGAGTGTCTCACTCTGAGCCGGTGGGCGAGTGATAGCATCGGTGTGTGTCTCATTCCCTGTCTGAGTGTCTCACTCTGAGCCGGTGGGCGAGTGATAGCATCGGTGTGTGTGTCATTCCCTGTCTGAGTGTCTCACTCTGAGCCGGTGGGCGAGTGATAGCATCGGTGTGTGTCTCATTCCCTGTCTGAGTGTCTCACTCTGAGCCGGTGGGCGAGTGATAGCATCGGTGTGTGTCTCATTCCCTGTCTGAGTGTCTCACTCTGAGCCGGTGGGTGAGTGATAGCATCGGTGTGTGTCTCATTCCCTGTCTGAGTGTCTCACTCTGAGCCGGTGGGTGAGTGATAGCAACTGTGTGTGTCTCATTCCCTGTCTGAGTGTCTCACTCTGAGCCGGTGGGTGAGTGATAGCAACTGTGTGTGTCTCATTCCCTGTCTGACTGTCTCACTCTGAGCCGGTGGGTGAGTGATAGCCACTGTGTGTGTCTCATTCCCTGTCTGAGTGTCTCACTCTGAGCAGGTGGGTGAGTGATAGCATCGGTGTGTGTCTCATTCCCTGTCTGAGTGTCTCACTCTGAGCCGGTGGGCGAGTGATAGCATCGGTGTGTGTCTCATTCCCTGTCTGAGTGTCTCACTCTGAGCCGGTGGGCGAGTGATAGCATCGGTGTGTGTGTCATTCCCTGTCTGAGTGTCTCACTCTGAGCCGGTGGGCGAGTGATAGCAACTGTGTGTGTCTCATTCCCTGTCTGACTGTCTCACTCTGAGCCGGTGGGTGAGTGATAGCCACTGTGTGTGTCTCATTCCCTGTCTGAGTGTCTCACTCTGAGCAGGTGGGTGAGTGATAGCATCGGTGTGTGTCTCATTCCCTGTCTGAGTGTCTCACTCTGAGCCGGTGGGCGAGTGATAGCATCGGTGTGTGTCTCATTCCCTGTCTGAGTGTCTCACTCTGAGCCGGTGGGCGAGTGATAGCATCGGTGTGTGTGTCATTCCCTGTCTGAGTGTCTCACTCTGAGCCGGTGGGCGAGTGATAGCATCGGTGTGTGTCTCATTCCCTGTCTGAGTGTCTCACTCTGAGCCGGTGGGCGAGTGATAGCATCGGTGTGTGTCTCATTCCCTGTCTGAGTGTCTCACTCTGAGCCGGTGGGTGAGTGATAGCATCGGTGTGTGTCTCATTCCCTGTCTGAGTGTCTCACTCTGAGCCGGTGGGTGAGTGATAGCAACTGTGTGTGTCTCATTCCCTGTCTGACTGTCTCACTCTGAGCCGGTGGGTGAGTGATAGCCACTGTGTGTGTCTCATTCCCTGTCTGAGTGTCTCACTCTGAGCAGGTGGGTGAGTGATAGCATCGGTGTGTGTCTCATTCCCTGTCTGAGTGTCTCACTCTGAGCAGGTGGGTGAGTGATAGCAACTGTGTGTGTCTCATTCCCTGTCTGACTGTCTCACTCTGAGCCGGTGGGTGAGTGATAGCATCGGTGTGTGTCTCATTCCCTGTCTGAGTGTCTCACTCTGAGCCGGTGGGTGAGTGATAGCATCGGTGTGTGTCTCATTCCCTGTCTGAGTGTCTCACTCTGAGCCGGTGGGTGAGTGATAGCATCAGCGTGTGTTTTGTGTTGACACGGTGACACCGGCTCTCCAAAAACATTTGGACCATCCTTATGGCGGTGAGTCATGCAGCGTCTCTGCTCCCCGGTCGGCGGTCACTAGGCTGCGTCTGGATTGGCGCCCAACGCCTTTAACCCTCCGCACCTCCTCGGCGACACTTCCTGTAGGAGTATTTCATGGCGCCTGCCTTGTATTCTAATAGCCTTCTGTAATTACCTTCTTCCCTGCTAGAACAATTACTCAGGCCAACCAAGGGAAAGTGCCAATGTTATTTTTAGATTTTATTAATGATAATTCTCACGGCTACAAACTGCTTTCTCGCTCTCCTTTCTGACTCTCTCACAATTCCCTTTTTTTAATCGCGACCTCATTTCCTCTTCCCCTCCCTTCCTCCCTCTAATCTCCTCTCTCCCTCCTTCTCCTCTTCCTTTTCTGTCTCCCTATTTCTCGCACTCCTTCAGTTCTCCATTAAGAGTAACATCCAACACTCTCCCTCTTTCTTGGTTGTCAGAATAGAGAAGCAGCTCTCTCTCTCTCTCTCTCTCTCTCTTGTTCCACTGTTTGTCGAGGCGGAGAGAGCTACTTCTGTTTTCCAAGGAGTTTTAGTTGCAGTGGAATTGTGTCAACTGGAGCTGTGACTGTCTTTTACACTCTACCACCTCTCTCTCTCTCTCTCTCATTCTATCCCCACCTCATAAGTCCAGCTTCAATATCCATTGGGTTTTATTGGCATGGCATTCATTCTAGTAAAGCCCTTTATCCTCCTCTGGCTCTCTATTTCATTCACTCTATCTCTCTCTGTCTCCCCCTCCCTCCCTCCCTCCCTCTCTCCGTCTCCGTCTCCCCCTCTCTCCGTCTCCCCCTCCCTCTCTCTGTCTCCCTCTCGGTCTCCCCCTCCATCTCTCTGTCTCCCTCTCGGTCTCCCCCTCCCTCTCTCTGTCTCCCTCTCGGTCTCCCCCTCCCTCTCTCTGTCTCCCTCTCGGTCTCCCCCTCCCTCTCTCTGTCTCCCTCTCGGTCTCCCCCTCCCTCGCTCCGTCTCTCCCTCCCTCGCTCCATATCTCCCTCCCTCGCTCCATATCTCCCTCTCTCTGGCTCAGTCTCTCCCTCTCTCTGACTCCGTCTCTCCCTCTCTCTCTGGCTCCGTCTCTCCCTCTCTCTGGCTCCGTCTCTCCCTCTCTCTGGCTCCGTCTCTCCCTCTCTCTGGCTCCGTCTCTCCCTCTCTCTGGCTCCGTCTCTCCCTCTCTCTGGCTCCGTCTCTCCCTCTCTCTGGCTCAGTCTCTCCCTCTCTCTGACTCAGTCTCTCCCTCTCACTCGCTCCATCTCTCCCTCTCACTCGCTCCGTCTCTCCCTCTCTCTGGCTCCGTCTCTCCCTCTCTCTGGCTCCGTCTCTCCCTCTCTCTGGCTCCGTCTCTCCCTCCCTCGCTCAGTCTCTCCCTCCCTCGCTCAGTCTCTCCATCTCTCTGGCTCAGTCTCTCCCTCTCTCTGGCTCAGTCTCTCCCTCTCTCTGGCTCAGTCTCTCCCTCTCTCTGGCTCAGTCTCTCCCTCTCTCTGGCTCAGTCTCTCCCTCTCTCTGGCTCAGTCTCTCCCTCTTTCTGGCTCAGTCTCTCCCTCTCTCTGGCTCAGTCTCTCCCTCTCTCTGGCTCAGTCTCTCCCTCTCCCTGGCTCCGTCTCTCCCTCCCTCGCTCCATCTCTCCCTCTCTCTGGCTCTCTCCCTGGCTCCGTCTCTCCATCCCTCGCTCCGTCTCTCCCTCTCTCCGGCTCCCTCCCTCGGTCAGTCTCTCCCTCTCTCTGACTCCGTCTCTCCCTCTCTCTGGCTCCGTCTCTCCCTCTCTCTGGCTCCGTCTCTCCTCCCTCGCTCAGTCTCTCCCTCCCTCGCTCAGTCTCTCCCTCCCTCTGGCTCAGTCCTCTCCCTCCCTCTGGCTGTCTCTCCCTCCCTCTGGCTGTCTCCCTCCCTCTGGCTCAGTCTCTCCCTCTCTGGCTCAGTCTCTCCCTCTCTCTGGCTCAGTCTCTCCCTCTCTCTGGCTCAGTCTCTCCCTCTCTCTGGCTCAGTCTCTCCCTCTCTCTGGCTCAGTCTCTCCCTCTCTCTGGCTCAGTCTCTCCCTCTCTCTGGCTCAGTCTCTCCCTCTCTCTGGCTCAGTCTCTCCCTCTCTCTGGCTCAGTCTCTCCCTCTCTCTGGCTCAGTCTCTCCCTCTCTCTGGCTCAGTCTCTCCCTCTCTCTGGCTCAGTCTCTCCCTCTCTCTGGTTCAGTCTCTCCCTCTCTCTGGCTCAGTCTCTCCCTCTCTCTCTGGCTCCGTCTCTCCCTCTCTCTCTGGCTCCGTCTCTCCCTCTCTCTCTGGCTCCGTCTCTCCCTCTCTCTCTGGCTCCGTCTCTCCCTCTCTCTCTGGCTCCGTCTCTCCCTCTCTCTCTGGCTCCGTCTCTCCCTCTCTCTCTGGCTCCGTCTCTCCCTCTCTCTCTGGCTCCGTCTCTCCTCTCTCCCTCCCTCGCTCCGTCTCTCCCTCCATCGCTCCGTCTCTCCCCCCTCTCTCTGGCTCCGTCTCTCCCTCTCTCTCTGGCTCCGTCTCTCCCTCTCTCTCTGGCTCCGTCTCTCCCTCTCTCTCTGGCTCCGTCTCTCCCTCTCTCTCTGGCTCCGTCTCTCCCTCTCTCTCTGGCTCCGTCTCTCCCTCTCTCTCTGGCTCCGTCTCTCCCTCTCTCTCTGGCTCCGTCTCTCCCTCTCTCTCTGGCTCCGTCTCTCCGTCTCTCCCTCCCTCGCTCCGTCTCTCCCTCCATCGCTCCGTCTCTCCCTCTCTCTGGGTCCGTCTCTCCCTCTCTCTGGGTCCGTCTCTCCCTCTCTCTGGCTCCGTCTCTCCCTCTCTCTGGCTCCGTCTCTCCCTCCCTCGCTCCGTCTCTCCCTCGCTCCGTCTCTCCCTCGCTCCGTCTCTCCCTCTGGCTCCGTCTCTCTCTCCTCTCTCTGGCTCAGTCTCTCCCTCTCTCTGGCTCAGTCTCTCCCTCTCTCTGGCTCAGTCTCTCCTCTCTCTGGCTCAGTCTCTCCCTCTCTCTGGCTCAGTCTCTCCCTCTCTCTGGCTCAGTCTCTCCCTCTCTCTGGCTCAGTCTCTCCCTCCATCGCTCCGTCTCTCCCTCTCTCTGGCTCCGTCTCTCCCTCTCTCTGGCTCCGTCTCTCTGGCTCCGTCTCTCCGTCTCTCTGGCTCCGTCTCTCCCTCTCTCTGGCTCCGTCTCTCCCTCTCTCTGGCTCCGTCTCTCCCTCTCTCTCTGGCTCTGTCTCTCCCTCTCTCTCTGGCTCCGTCTCTCCCCCTCTCTCTGGCTCAGTCTCCCCCTCTCTCTGGCTCAGTCTCTCCCTCTCTCTGGCTCATTCTCCCTCTCTCTGGCTCCGTCTCTCCCTCTCTCTGGCTCCGTCTCTCCCTCTCTCTGGCTCCGTCTCTCCCTCTCTCTGGCTCCGTCTCTCCCTCTCTCTGGCTCCGTCTCTCTCTGGCTCCGTCTACCCCTCCTTCTCTCCGTCTCCCCCCTCCCTCTCTCCGTCTCTCTCTCGCTTCCTTTTTTAATGTGAATGGATGACTTCGTCTAAACTCTTATCTGTTCCCAAGACATTATGTTCTGCGTTTCATCTAACACCCTCTCAGTCCTCTCCCGCTGACCACTTCTCTCCTTCACCCTTCTGTCCCCCTCCATCCACCTGTCTCTCCCTCTATATCTACCTCTCCCACTCCCTTAGTTAGAGCTCAGGTTGCTTAGGACTCCATTAGAAATAAAGGGAGTCTGTGTTAAGGTGAAGAAAAGAAGCAGGGAAAGAAAGAGGTGACAGTAACAGGAGCCCAGCGAAGTGTCTGCTTTCTTTATTACCCAGGTCCCTCTGTTCTTCTCCTTCTCTCTCTCCTTCCCTTTATCCATCGCCCCAGAGGAAACCGCTTTAGAACTGTGTGGAAATCAATCACTCTCTCCGTCCCCTGCACTCTTCTTTCATCCCCATCTCTCTTTTTAACGCTTCTACCCTCTTTTAAATCAAATCAGACCATATTTATTTAGGAGACTTTTGGAGGCAAAGCAACAAAGTGCTCCCTCTACCCACCATGGATGGTGGTGTGTGATGTGCATGTTGATGTGAATCGGTGCTCTGCGTCTGGATGTAGGTGTCCTTTAATCCTAACCCCAGTCTGTCTCCCAGAACTGGTAATCTAATCCTCCGTTCAATTTCAATTTAAATGTAACCCCTATCTAACCTCCAGTGCTGGCTAGAGGCCTCAGGCAAGACACGCGTGTTTGGCTGGCTGAGACAGGGTTGGCACTAGGTGTGTGTGTGTGTGTGTGTGTGTGTGTGTGTGTGTGTGTGTGTGTGTGTGTTGGTGCAGGGAAAAGATAGCTGGAAAACAAGAACAACAACCATATTTAGTGGTTCACGGGCGAAAGGGAGAAAGATGAGGTATAAATGCTATGAATATTTGAAGAGTTGATGAAATGGACTGACAGTAGAGAAGAAGGCTTGTTTGTTAGTCACCAGACACCCCAGAGCTGTACTGTACTAGGATTCTAGAAGATCTCTGCTGTTTCCATGTTACCACAGATACACGTATTATTCCAGAATAATCCAAATGCTTTGTGTTTGCCTTATTTGATCTCTGTATTTTAGCTTTTCGCTCGCTTTCCCTTTGTAGCAGTCTATCATGGTCTCTCTTTATTTCAATCTCGCTCTCCCCTCCCCCGTATCCCCCCCCCTCCCCATCTCTTTGTCTCTTATCCCAAGAGATGTATCTAAAGTGTCCTGTTGGGATTCTCCTCTTTCATTAAAGTAATTATGCTATACACCAATCCCTTGCTCTCTCTCTCCACCTCCCTCCATCTCCATCTCTCTCAGTCCCTGCCGTATAGCACCTTCTTTCCTCAAACATTTATTATGTCTACTTATCCATCCACCTTTCTCCCCGTCTCTCTCTATCTCCTCCTCCTCCTTTCTCTCCATTTTCTCTCTCTCCCTGTCATCGTACTTAATTCCTTCTTTCTTACTCTCTCTCATATTCATAATTACAGTCCCCATCTCTCTCTCTATCCCCCTCTCTCTGTCTCTCTCTCTCTTTCTATCTCTCTCTCTATCCCCCTCTCTCTCTTCAGGAGCGACCCAATGGTATATTATCATATGTCCCAGTTCTGAATGGGGCCCTTGGGGGGACAGAGGCGTAATAAATTCAGGGGTCTCATTAATATTTAACACACTGCCTTGTTTCTGTTTGCTTAATGATAGCACTAATTCAAAGACCATTGATTAAAATTTCATTTATTTGTTAGATCTTTTCCCTGTTTTTATTTATTTGTTCTAACCTCGGAATGTGTGTGTGTGTGTGTGTGTGTGTGTGTGTGTGTGTGTGTGTGTGTGTGTGTGTGTGTGTGTGTGTGGTGTGTGTGTGTGTGTGTGTGTGTCTATGGTGTGTGTCTGTGGTGTGTGTGTGTGTAGGCGAGCGGGAGATCAGTTGTTGACAAGTATAGACATGCTTCCTGCTCCTTCATGTTCCGATGAGGGTGTGTGTTACACATGCAGGAGGGTTATGTGTGGCAGTATGGCCCCATTTTGATGTGTTTTCAATGTTCTGTTTCTGGTCTTTTCTCTAGAGGCCTAGAATCATAGCTGATCACAGATTTATCAGTGAGAGAGTGAAGAGAGAGGGGAGAGAGGGAGAGAGGAGCGAGAGAGAGCAAGGGGGAGAGAGGAGCGAGAGAGAGAGGAAGAGGGAGAGAGGAGGCGAGAGAGAGCAAGAGGGAGAGAAAAAAAACACATCAGACAAACCTTGGTGTTCTTTTTATTCTGTTTAACTCCCAGGGTTTTGGTTGATCCTCCTTTCCCTTTCACTCTCCCTCTTCCTCTCTCTCCCTCCCTCTCCCCCTATCTAGCCTTCCCCTATCCCTTCACTCTCCCCTCCCTCTCTCACCCCCTATCCCTTTCACTCTCCCTCTCCCTCTCCTCCATCCCTTTCCCTCTCCCCTATCCCTTCACTCTCCCTCCCTCTCCCCCTATCCCTTTACACTCTCCCTCTTCCTCTCTCTCCTTCCCTCTCCCCCTATCCCTTCACTCTCCCTCTTCCTCTCTCTCCCTGCCCTCTCCCCCTATCCCTTTCACTCTCCCTCTTCCTCTCTCTCCCTCCCTCTCCACCTATCCCTTTCACTCTCCCTCTTCCTCTCTCTCCCTCCCTCTCCCCCTATCCCTTTCACTCTCCCTCTTCCTCTCTCTCCCTCCCTCTCCCCCCTATCCCTTTCACTCTCCCTCTTCCTCTCTCTCCCTGCCTCTCCCCTATCCCTTTCACTCTTCCTCTCTCTCTCTCCCTCCCTCTCCCCCTATCCCTTCACTCTCCCTCTTCCTCTCTCTCTCTCTTCCCTCCCCCTATCCCTTTCACTCTCCTCTTCCTCTCTCTCCCTCCCTCCCTCTCCCCCATCCCTTTCACTCTCCCTCTTCCTCTCTCTCCCTCCCTCCCCCTATCCCTTTCACTCTCCCTCTTCCTCTCTCTCCCTCCCTCTCCCCCTATCCCTT